>NW_007260126.1:100534-257719 GCF_000164805.1 Carlito syrichta
TCCACTTACCTCAGCCTCCCAAAGGTGCGGGATTACAGGCTGAGCCACTGAGCCCGGCTGTATGTATGTTTTTAACAGCTCCAATTGTTTTTTACTCTCATGCTATTGAGGAGTGGGTCTATATTCCCTTCCCTTGAATTTGAGTGGACTTGTGACTGTTTTAGTCAACATAGTATGATAAAAGTCGTATTCTGTAACTTCTGAGCTTAGTCTTAAAAGGCCAGGGAGCTTCCACCTTGTTGACTAGTTATTGGTTAACTAAACCAATAACTAGAACATTTGCTCTTAGATTCCTGAGTGATCACCTGAGAAGTCTGACTACTCTGAGGCTACTATGCTGCAGAGGGCAGGTGTAGGTCTCCTGTGTAAAGTCCTATCCTTTATATATTTCAGCTCAAGTGCCAGGCATGAGAATGAAGAAGCCACTTCACAAACAAATCTTTCTGTCCTCAGTTATTTGTCATCCTTTGAAAATGGTATGCTACAGCTGGCCTATTCAGGCTTTGAAAACTGATTGCTAATTTTCAGGAATTTTGTGAGCCAGTGGTTAAGCATAGCCACTAAAACTTAAATTATACATGCTTATAGTTAAAACATATTTTTAAAAGATAGTAAACATTTAAATGTGTCACTTTATATTTCACTATTTCCTATGCTCCTTATTTTATTTTCTTCTATTGTACCTAAAAGATAGAAACACTATATAATGGTTCACTACTGTGAATCTTTTCCCCACTCTGCATTCAGTGACATCATGTTCATAGCTTGAAATTAGACACAGTGAAAGTATTTACACCAAAAGATTTGGCAAACACCATAGATCAGTGTGTTTTTTTTTTAATTTTTAAAATTTTTCTGATAAAGAAAGCACATCATTGTCACTAGACATTAAGTAATCCTAACTGAGACTGCAAATATTATGGAGCAAAAAGGGCCACCCCCTTTCTGAATCCCTGACCCTTAGGAATCTATGAGCATAGTAAATATGCTGTTTAATGCCATTTAGTTTTGAGGTAGTTTGTTCTGAAGTAATAGGTGCTGAGAAAACCTTCCCTTAAAAGACCTGAAACTATTTAGCAGAGTAACCGTACTGAAGAAAAGAGAATATCAAAATTTCTTGAATATTATCTCTGAGCTAGGACTAATGTTTTGGTACGCTGTATAGAAAAGGCTTTCAATAATCTAGTGGACAAAATGATTCACCTTGTAAATATCAGTATATTTATCTGGCTATCACAGTATTTCCTCAATGGGCATTAAAGAGTGACCATAGTTTCAGGGATAGGAGTTAGTCATTGATCTGACAAAATAGGTTTCTCCTGATTAAGGTTGACAGAGTTATCATCACTGCTGAATGACTGCAGTCATCAAACTTAAGCCCCTGGCATGTTACAGTACAGGTGGAGACCAGCTAGTCACCTTGAAACAAGTATGTTACATCAAATCCCTTTTATAAAGGGAAAGGCAAATGTCTTTTTCTCATTGTGATGAGCACTTTTTTTGGCTATGGATTTGCCTTCTCAAACTGCCATAACCTCTACCAACATCATCTTACCAGATCTTTGCTTACAGTCTTGTTATCATAAACGTTACTTCTGGCCAGAAAACCTCATTTTACATAATGCAACTGATAGATACTCCCAGGAATTTCTGGTTCTATTTGCACTATCACATCACCAGAAGCAGTTAATCCTACAGAATGATTAAATAACCCAAGAAGGACTGTGTCTTAATTCAACCTGAGAGATAGCACATTGTTGGGTTGGGACACTATCATCTAGAATTAGTATATCCTCAGGAATAGTGATGGAAGTAGAGTTTCTTTCCTGTAATACATATGGGTCTATGTATGTAAATACAGGAATGGAGACTTAGAACTTATAATTGTCAACTAGAAACTGTGACCAGTGGAGAAGAAAGCATCTTCCCTCTATTGTTGTATCAGATATATATACTTGGGGTGCCAAAACAGTGTATAGACATTTTAAGAAATGTTATCTATGTATTACTTTTCTAAGAGGAATTGAATTGAATTGAGGTAGCAATGTGTGGTATGAAATTCACTCAGCTGTGCTTCTACCATTTTGTTTGACTGTCCGTCCTGCCTGTCACATGGCTAGCATTCAGTTGATTAACACCATCTTTTGAGCAAACATCATACTTAAAATGTATATACATTTTTGCCCCATTGTGTGTGTATATATGTGCAATGCATATTAATAAATTATTCTCCATTTTCCCCCTTTTACCACATTCTATACTGTGTATGTTCATTCTGATTAACATTAGATGTATTACATAGATTACAAAACACATAGCTAGAACACCTAGTATTGAGATTTAATGGAAGCAGGCAGATCCAAACCACTGAACCCTAGACATATAGCTGCATGCAGTAACTAGAGATTAGGGACCTTCTTTTCCGCAAAAGGGATTTCTTTTTTCTAAGTATTGTTGTTTGGGCAGATAAATGTTGGTATTGCTGCTGTTTCAAATTTTAATAGTGAAAAGGATATAACAAAAATTTAATTGCAGTGGAGATTTGCCATTTGTGGTTACTCAAAATTTTTTGAACATATCCCGCATAGGTGATAGTTGCCCAACTTCTGAATCTCATCTTCCCATAAAGAATCCAAGAAACACTTCTTGGGCACATTTGCCACTAGGTGGCAGCCATGCCACTTAATATCAATCAACCAGAACCACCGCGTGGGAGTGATTCTGAGGGGGTCAGAGGAGGAATCATACTGAGCATTGGATTCATTTTGTTGACCCAGACAGTGGTTGTTGTTAACTGCATGTTCTGGAACTGGAAATGTGAGAAAAACTTACAAAGCTAAGAAATGTGGTCCTAGAAACTGCCTGCAATCTCAGTTTAGAGATTTCTTATATGCCTTAATGTCTTCTTGATTAAAACAGTCAAGCTAAACTATGTTTTGTGCAATTAAGAACTTTCATCTACATAATAATAAACATGTGTTTAATAATACAAACAGATTCCTTAAGGGCTGAACAATTTCATTTATCCTTACAACGTAGAAAAATAGTCTACATAATATATACTTAATACTTACTGAATTGAATTAATGATAAATATAAATTATTTAGAATGGAGAAGATGGCCAAAAGTGTTTTTATCTCTCATATATCTATGAATCTATGGGCCAATTTAAGTTTACAAATGGAGGAAAATAAATTAAAAATACAAAAGGAAGGACTTATCTAAGATAGACCTAACAACCCTCTAATTACGTACCCTCACTAGGTGCTACAACTTTCATCTAATATTTTATAATTCTTGCAGGTGCAGATGGCAGATGGCACTCTCTTTTGTATACTTCAAGGGTTGCGGGGACTATATGAATGTTCATCAGTCCTATGTTGAAATTTATTTTAAACTACAGCCATGTATATATATATATATATATATACATATAATAGATTCACACACTCACACACCATGCATCATTGAGAATTTTTTGGAGTAAGTTCTACCTTGAAAAATAAGATGGGCTAGGTAATCTAAATCTGTTATTTTACTGTGATTCTGTAAGGGTTTCTAAAACTATATATGTTTCTGTTAGATCTGAATTCAACATCAGCTTGTGTACAGTTATTTTCAGCTACAAGTGACATTCAAGTAGAAATACATTCTTCTTTAATATGGTCACATAACATAACATTAACATTGAAAATGAAAATCTTTAAACTGGTTGCTTTCACACTTAGCCCACTTCACATCTTTTACTCTCAAATATTATTTTAAAATTCCATATGTTTCTTGTTTACATGTTTGATTATTACATAGAAATAACTGTTGGGAGGGCATATTTCCTGTCGTATTCACTCTTGTATATGTCATATTCTAGCTTAGTACTTTCGTAAATAAATATACATACACACATGAGTGTCTTCATCTGCCTTCAACTGCTAAGGTCTTTCTTTTCTAAATTGGATTGTGTTTTTCATCCATTGAGGAAATATGTTTGGAGGATATTATTAACTTGTACAAGAAGAGATTTGTCAGAATGAAAAGTATTTCTTTAGTAAAGGCAGGTGTCTGATTGTATCTCAACATCTATTAAGATAATTCCATTGGCTCAAAACAAAAGTGAGAGCTTGGTAAGAAATGTTTTAAATACAATTAAGTCATTTCATTTTTAGTTTATGATTCATGAGATTAAATTACAGTTTTTAAATTTATAATAGATATTAAGATTGGCTCTCAAAACCATAACTTCTTTTTCAAAGTCATACAATAGTTTCATGATAAAACATTATTAATAATATAAACCATCCTTTGAGGTCTTCAGCCATAAAAAAGTTGAAATATTTCCAACAATAAAAATGTTCTTCACTCTGATATTGACAGGCAGTAACTATATTAAAATTCCCAGTTTTCCTTTACCTTTTAATCAATTCAGATAATTTTGACAAAACAAAAGTGTTATTGATCAATTTGGGTTGAAATAACATCAAGAATAAGCTATTTTCTAACTTGCCTAAGTATCATCAGAGGAGTTTTAGAACTAACAAATTTTGATTCAATATTTTAATACATTTTTATCTGTATAAAATATTAAATAAAAAATGTATTTGTATTGTTTGATAGATAGCAAGTACAATTTTGAAATTTATATTTTTTGTACACTCATGGGCAATATTAAAATGATTTTATTTGAATACTCTTAATTTAATTACTTGTGACAGTTGGATTTAAGAACAACTCTAGTGATTAGTTTGATTTTCCTTCATTTACTCATATTTGTGTGCAGGGTATCAAATATTTCTGTAGTGACAGAGTGATATGTGGCCTTAAATTTCAGCTTTCACTTCAGAATAAATACCTAGCACATTACTTTCCACACAACTGATACAAAATAAATTAGGATTGAATTACAAAAGTTTAAACAAACTCTGGTTTTCCCTAAACACGGTCCCTTTGAATCACAGGTGAGTTGTTTGTGACCTAGGACATTCTTAAATACAAAGCGTGTGGTTAAGCTGAGCAGCAGGCTCCCTAGGTCTGTCATTTATAAGCCTTGTGGCCTGTGGCCAGTTACTTAATACGTCAGTTTTCCCATTAATTAAACAGGGATAATTAGATTGCTCTGAGGAGAATGTATGTTAAATAAGTAAAACATTTAGAAAAACATTTAACACTATTAGCTATTATACTATCATTATCATTTTTATTACTCTGTGTATCAGACAATCTTCATTCAACTTCCACTGAAACTTCTATTTTGGGAGAAGGTATATTTCATTCAAATATCATTATGTGGAAGGGCCCTTTCTGATCTATTGTTTTTGATGATACTCAAAATGAACACAAATAACCCATCCGGTCATGATTTATCTTTGTGGAAGGCCTTTTTTGTTAATTACCTCAACTCATGAACAAATGCTAATAACTCAATGAGGAGAGAGCTGCAAGTTTATCAGAACCATGGAAATTGGAATGTTCTATCTAGCACCAATCAAGACTTTTTTGGTGTGAAAAGAAAATACTAGCTTTTGCTTTCTTTCCATGACCAACAAGTAGGTGTTTATAGCAAGAAGAAAAGAACAACACATAGAAAGAGAAACAGCTATATACATCTATGAAAAGATATTATTTAGCAATATTTGATAAGCCATTTGGCAGAAAGAGAGAAGATACATTTGATTTTCAACCCTGGATATTCTTTTACTAGGGTATAGAAGAGAATGAGAGGTGGTTATATAATTTAAGAGGTTTTTATATAACCAATACTTTTCACAAGGGAGATTTCATAAATCTGCTTTCCTTAATATAATCAACAACAACAAAAAATACTCCACACCACTGCTTTAAGAAAGACAGAAATATGTTTTCCAGCTTTATCATATATTTCAATAACTATTCTTCATGCCTAATATCAGTGGCTTCAATTTCTATTTTTCTAAAGGAACTTTATATTTTTCTCATTTTTACTTCTAAGTAGGCATTTCAGGTGTAGCTTGCCTTCCTTTCTTTATTACCCAAGACATTTTTTTTTTTTTTTTTTTTTTGCAAATGCAATAGCCACAGGTACTTCTGGGCCTCATGGGGTTTAATATGATGAAAATTATATGGATGCTGTCACCAAATCTCTTAGTCCTCTGAAATTAGTCACAATTAGACATTCCATATTGCAGCTGTCTGACTTTTAAGCAATGTTTACTCTAAGCTGTAATAAATCTTTGAGTTTCTTCATGGATATAACTTGAGTAATCAAGTTGATGGCCTCATGGCTAGGGGCACAGACTCTGATTTAGATTACCTTCCATTACCTTTCAAATTCCTTCTCTGCTATTTACCAACATTGTGGTTCTGGCAAGTTATCTGACATCTTCTGTTCTCATTTGCCTTGTCAGTACCATGGAGATAATTATAATATCTCTTGATAGTGGCATAGAAAGGAATAGAGGACTATAGGGGGGAAGAAGGACGTATAAAGGAGAAATACATACATAGCTAATAAAAGAATGTCTGTTGCATTTTAATGTAGATATTAGTTGAAAATCTATCCAAAGTTTTTTATTTCCCTCCCTTCTCAACTTGCAGCTCCCACTTTTACATTTAGCTGTACTGTGTTGCAGCACGGAATGCAATCTAAGTGTTAAAATATAACAGAGTGGAATAGGGCAGAATAAATCTCATGGCAGAAATAAACCTTAAATTTGCAAGGAAACACAGTGGTAGGCTAAAAGTCAAGTGTGAGAAAAATACATAGAGGGAAAGAGAAACAGAAAAAATGTTTTATAATACATATGACAACATGATTTAAACTGCCCTTGTTGTGCTTTATTTGAGGCCAATTTAAGTGATGGCTCTGAAAAGTCTCAACGAAAACCAATTTATTGTACACACACATGAATTCTCTTTGCCATAAAATAAGACCCTGATGGATGAGGACATCAGTTCCGATTGATCATATAACCATTGTACATGCAATTCTATCTCCCATTAAGGCACAAGCTGTATTTTTATATTACTCTCTAAGACTACTCATAAAGTGAATAGGCTATTAGCTATACCTTATCTTTTAGCAAGTGTTAAAGCCATAACACTTAGAAATTTTCACCTACTTAATATTTAAGTTGAACTTATATATACACAAAAGTGGTTTATTTCTACTTTCTTTTACTAGAGAAACTCCACCTATTCATGGGTAATAGGGCAATTTACATATTTTATAAAATTTAGTGACCTTTTTTAAATTTAGAAAATATAGCATCTTGTTCAAATTTTGAACTTTAATGTTATATGGCCTGTCATATTATTGGTAAAATACATAGGCTTCCAAGAGTAACCAGAATATCAGAACTGAAAGCATCCTTAGAGATTTTCTGAAATATAAATTTGTGCCTCTTTTAACATGCAGAGCTCTGTTCAGTGTTTTATTTTTAATACTTTTTCTTTTTAAATAAATCGGTTGCTGGGAAGAGGTGAAGACCAAATACTGGCCACTCCCTCATAGCAGCCCATAATTTACACTCTTACTCTTCATCCAAACTTCTCCTCCCTTGTCCATTTCTAGCCTCTGAGGGATCGCCCTGCTTCCAATACAACCTTATGAAAGTTTGAAACCCATTATTGAAATCCAGCCCTTCCTTTTAAAGTCAAATAAAGTAGAGCCCACAAGGAATAAGAACATTTTCTAAAGCAACATAGTGATTTAGTAATCAAGACTACAATTTAGGTTTCCTGTCTTTTTGTTTTGCGTTTTGTAATTCATACTTCTTTACTTTAAGTAACTGACTATGAGTTAGTATCTGCTTGAAACATTTCTGAAGTTTTAAAATGCTTATATTTTCTTTTTATATGTATACTAGATATAAGGCATTTAATTACTTTTAGCAATAAGTCCAGGAAGAGGCTGCTTTATACTTACTCTTGTGTTATTTCTTTCAGCTTTAAGTTCAGAAATTTCTTCTTCCTTTTCTAGAAGTTGCTCCCTGCAGGCATTTAATTCTTTTGTCAGTGCAGCAAATTCCTGGAAAAGTAATAAAAATGTTTGAAGGTATATTCAAGATATTAAAATAGAAAAAAAAAAAAACTTTTGAATGAAAAGAATGAACTAGTTTGCTGGTCAATATATATTGCTATTATTAAGTATCTTGAATTCATTGTTTAAAAATCCTAGTCTATAATATTTTTCATGTGCATTTCATTATAATAGGTTGCTTGAATAGGTATAGAAAATATATTTCAAGATATATAAGATATATCACACTGAACTTAACATTGGTATGATAACTCATTACTAGAAGTTAAGTTTGTCAAGTTTTATGAAGTTTGAAAAATCTTATACTTTGATTTTTATACAGAAATGTTCATATTGAATATAGTAGATCATCAAAACCAGCATAAAAGTCTGCTACATGTGCATTTTAGAGATTAAGAGCTATATTTATCTGTTAACATGGTAAACAAAATAATCTACCTTTCTTTATCTAAATAATAAATATGCCCAAGATTTGATAATATTATTAAGATTTTATTATTAATTTATGTATTGCTCAATCTTTCAAAAGGTAAACTCCATGTGGACAGGGACTTTGACTTACTCACTGTTATACCATCAGTGCCTTAGAAAGAGTGGGTGCTCAACTAATATTTATTTTTAATAAAAGAAAATGAGTCAAATTGGGGGTTCTGGAGTAATCTTTTCTTCATGTGGTTAATGACATTTTGGAGGAATATTAAATGACTTCCTTCCCCAAAATGGGATCCAAGATCATATGATATGGTATTTTTACCAATAGGTAAATGGTTTAGCAACAGCAAAGGCTATTTAATAAGACAAAGAAATTTAATAAAACTATTCTGATACTATATAAACAAATAATTTAAAAAATAGTAAACAGATCCAATTATCACTAACTCCTTTAGAGTGATTCTCAGTAGTAAAACTGATACTTATCAAATATTTAAGTATTTAGAAAAACTAAGCTCTAGGCTTAGAAAGCACTTAGAAGATAAAAAAAAAAAGGAGATAGGTTTGGCTAATAATGCCTCCACAAAGACAAATTTAGTAAAAAGTAAATGAAAACGATGATTATGCAAAGCTGGAAAAGGTTTGGAGATTTTATATATAAATTTGCTTCAAACCATTTATTCTGCTTAGTTTTTCTAAATGGCTTTGGGCCAAGTCAGTACTTCAAAGACTTCAGAGTAGACTTTAGGGTTTAAACTCTAGATGAAAGAGAGTTCATTGCTATATTTTGGCTGACATTATAGATAAATGTTTTCTCCCCTGATAGTTGCCTATTTAAATGTTGATCCTTTGAGCATTTTATTTAGGAGGAGAATGGAAATAAGCAACAAGTAGAAAATAATAAACCTTTCTTAAAAATTTCTTCATACACTGCTTAGTTTCAATGGAGAAGTGATACATACAGATTCTGTATTGTATATTGTAATATATAGGTATTTAAAACAACCTTGTACTCACATATATTACAATATTGGCTAAGATAAAACAAAAATCTGTATATTTAACATCATACTAATTATTTTAAAAATGTGTCTATCTTTCGAGGGATTTGTCTTGCTCTCTATAAAAGAAAAAAACACCAGTAAAAATATTTTTACATTAGAAATCTCTAGGTAGTGGAATTATGAGTGATTTTTAGTTTTTTGCTTCCGTCCAAGACTTCCTATTATCAAAAATCTCTACAATGGGGAAATATACTTTTCTGTATAGAGAATAAGATAAAATATAAATCTGTAAGTGCACTAAAACCGTCACATATCTAAAACAGAGGACAGAAATTAATCAAGATGTTATTGGTGACAGATGACTTGGCCTTTTTGCTATCATGGCACTGAATCTGAGAAGGTTATTTAGTGACTCCATATATTAAGATTAATCTTCCATTTATTAATTTCTTAACAAATTTCAGGTACCACTTTACATCCATTATCTCATCTTGCTTTCTAATACCTAGGGAGAGAGTCTCATTTCCATCCTATGGCTGAGGACACTGAAAAGCTGTAGATGTGAGTTCACAAAGCTCACTAGTCAGAGGGCGTGAGTTAGATTTGAGCATCATTCTCCAGACTGAAAGTCTAGTGCTTTTCTATTCTATCATTTGAACCTAGTTTTTCATTGAGTTTGTATGATCCAGATTTGAAGTGCATTTGTCAGTGACCTTTTTCCTTATCTGAAACATTAAATAACTATTATTACAATTATCTTGCATGATCTCCCTTAATTAGTCCATTGGGAGTATGAGGCCATAGGAGGTCTAAGGCAGGGTATTCCTTCCACACAGAGCAACAAGTATTAGACAAGTATGTCCTATTTATCTGGGACTGCAGTCAAAGCAGCTACCTCACGTAGAGTTAACCATTTAAGATTTTTACACTTTTCTACTGACAGTTCTCTTTTCTGTACCTACTTCTCATTTCTTACTGTCAAACTAAACCTTACATTATCCTATCTAAGAAACAACAAGAAATGTAGTTAACACTGATTGAACCCCCTATAATATGTCAGGTACTCTGTCAAGCAATTAATATTGATTATCTCATTAATCCTAATAACACACTGTATGGATCTAGTACAATCTCACTGAGGCCTAGATAAGTGAAGTAATTTGCCCTAAGTTACATTATTAGTCAATGGTAGAATTGGGCTTTTCTTTTCTTTTCTTTTCTTTTGAGTTGGAGTCTCACTCTGTCACCCAGACTGGAGTGCAGTGGCTGCTCCCGGCCACCTCAGCCTTAACCTGCTGGGCTCCAGCGATCCTTCCGCCTCAGCCTTCTGAGTAGCCAGAATTACAGGCATGCGCTACCATGCCCAGCTGATGTTTTTATTTATTGTAGAGATGAGGTCTCCCCAAGTTGCCCAGGCGGGTCTCGAACCCGTGGGCTCAGGCAATACACTCACCTCAGCCTCCCAAAGCACGGATTACAGTCTGAGCCACCGAGCCCGGCTAGAATTGGGCTTTCAACCCAGACAATCTGTCTCATACTACATGATAACAATAGGTTGGTTTTGTCTTTTTTTTTTTTCCTTCTGACCACAAGCTTTCCCTTTCTAATTTGTCCTTCAATTTTGTAAAAATTATATCTTTCCAAGCTCATGAAACTTTCAAAGCTTTTTATATTCAAACACATCAAATTTAAACCAACTTTAACTTTTAAAATTCAAACCATCCAAAACATGACTCTTTCACAATTATTTGGCTTTATTACTTACAGAACAAATGCAACTATTATTTTAAGCAGGTGGTGCTTTGTTTTACTATGTCCTGAGCTAAGCATTTTACACGAATTATTTCATCTAATCCCTAGTTTTCAGATGAAGTTACTGAAGCTTAGCATGGATAAATAACTTGCTCAAGGTCACACAGTTAAAAACGACCCACCCTGTTTGATTCTAAAACTCTTAAATTTCTTCACATTAAGAAATTTAAATTTCTTAAATTTCTGCCTCCTTCTGGCTAAAAATTTCTTTTTTTCAGTCATATCAAATTTATCTAACTTTCCATCCATCCAATGTTTATTGATCATCTACTTTTGGGCTAGATGCTAAATAAAGATAACTTAGACATAGTTGCTGCACTTGACCGCATAGAATTTTCAGGATTCATATTTGAGGACCATCAGGGATTGTCATCATTATCAAGCACTTAAAACATATTACCAAACTGCACATGTCTTTGAAAATACTGCTGATTTAGAGGTGACTCTGTCCCTCTAAAATTTTCTTCTTAGAAGGTCTGTCTTCTTCCCTCAACCTCCCATCTGGGATTACAGACATGAGCCACAATTAAAAAAAAGAAAAAAAAGAAGTCTGTCAAGTCTGTCGTCTTCATCTATTGCCACAGATTTCTCTCTCCTGTTTCCATTTTACCTTTCCATTTTCTCATCTTTCTTTTTAAAAATTTATTTTATAAACTACCCTATGCTTTGAATAATCTTTGCCATCCTCTCTGCCTGTCATTTTTAAACCACCAATTCGTTTTGCTAATGCTTTATAATACCCAATTGTATTGTTTTTATAATAATTGAATTATGTGCTTATCTCCTTTAGGTAAACAGCATAATCCTTTAAGGCACGGTTGTTATTGTATTTTTATATTTTTATATCCTTAGGTCTTAGCATAGTTCCTGAAAAATTTAGTAGACACTCAATAAATCCTTGTTGTAACAGTAAATAAATGGCTTACTTTCTTTAGACTTTTAAGTTTAATAACAAAATAATTTTAAAAGGTATTATTAATTGGAGTTTTTTCTTTTTCCAGATGAGGGCATTATAATTTGCCTAATATATATAGTAGTCATGGTGTTATTTTTATTTTGTAGTTGTTTTGTCTATATTTGAAATATACTACACATTATTCTACACAGCAATGACATTTTTGTCTGTTATGTTTTATAGCACATATATACAGTGATACCGTGATTACCTGGAAACTTTTAAATTCACCAAATTATGCAGAAAATCTTCTCTGATCCTGGTAATTTCTGCAAAGAGGTCTGCAGTGTGCCTCCAAGCTAGGAATAGGCTGGCTCTAGTGCTGAGGTGCACTATCATGAAATCACAAGGTTGTTATATAAATATTTGTGCTGAATGCAAAGATGGTACAATGAATAAGAGCATGTATACTTGAGAGAAGGTAAATGAGGAGGAAGAAACCATGAAAATATTTTCTATGTTTCTATGGGGCCATTGCTTTGAATAATTCATGCATTCAGATTTATCATTTGCTTGCTGGATATATCACATGGGTCTTAATCTTTCATAAGGTGAAAATATATATTGAACTAATCTATTTATTTAACCACTCTATTCTGGTGTTTCTCAAACTATGTTCTTAGAACAGCAGTTCCACAAGATTTGCAGGGAAAAAAACCTTCATTGGGAATAACCCAGATTTCCATCTGTAGAGAAACAGATGAGTTAAATATAGCAAATGCACATGGTGAAATAGTATACAAGGGTTAGATAGTTGTTTAGCAATATGGAAAGATTTCAAAAATGTAATTTGGAGTGAAAAAGGTAAAAAAACAGAAAAAAATGGATAACAGAATATTATCAGAAGCAGAAAGCAGTAAGGGATAAATGTTAGAAGGAAACTTCATTCATACTTCACCAAATCTGAATTAAAATGAGTTTGTAGAAAGAGCTGAGCTGGCAATTTGAGCCAGTGAGACAAGAGGAGTTGTTTGGTTACCAACCACTGAGAACATTCAACAACTCTTCAGACCTGTCATTTTGTTTTCCAGTCATAGCCTGCCAAATTCTTTTCCAAAGGAGCAAAATGACAATCCTCACTCTGTATTTTTTTTGCTGGAAATTTTAAAGCGTGGTCAGGATCTAGAATATACGGTGCCATAAAAGTACCCTCCAACCAAAGGGAGTGGCACACTCTTCTTTCTTAGTGTTTCTACAGGGACATCACACACATTTCTATGAGTGTTCATTGTAGTGGGCACTGTTCTAAGCGTTGGGAAGTAAGTTAAGGTCATTGCCCGCCATATGTTTACACACTTTCAGGAACTCACCACTCAAACTACTTATGCTTTAAAATGAAACTTTTCTAGCTGTATCTATCCCTCTCAATACTAATTCAATTCATGTTGTATAGCATTAGTTCCTTTTAAACAATAGAATAAAATAGCATTTTTCTCTTAGTAGCTTACGTTTTGAAAGGTTATCATTTCTTATACACCAGTACAATTAATCTAATTTGTGCACCCTAATTTTAAGGTATATATCTCTTAAATTACATGGAATCTAAAATTCCTTTATTTCAGCTAAGTTCTCAGTTGGTTTCTTCTTTTCTCCCCCAATCTTTTTCTTAAATTATCCGTTCTCGCGTACTAATTATATGCTAGGGACATTGTTAGAAATGTTACATCTGTTATATCATTTATTCATGACGGTAGCCTTATTATTTCCAGAACACAGATGAGAAACTTGAATAGAAGAGATTAAGTAACTCTAGCAAGACCCATTCTAGTTTATGACAATGTCAGTGCTGGTATGAGCATCACCCAAGTCTGTCAGATCCCCAAGTAAAGGAAACCTGCCTTTGAAGCCTAACAGTGGTTGTACCTTTGTGTGCTGACATTTAAACTTAGGATGAGCTTAAGTCATTCAAGTGTCTGAACTGCTAATATCTCAGATGATAGCCCTTTTGTCAATGGGTTGCTCTCATTTTAATGTAAGAAGCATCTCTTATTTTGGTCCCTGCATGTATTATTTCCAAAGTGAAAAGTACACTGATAAACTATGGATTGACTCAGTTCTCGCTCCAACTTATATTCTGTAAGAGTAACCTAGGCAGGAGATGAAAGGATATGCAGATTCAAAACTTCCTCTGGTTATCCTTCCTCTACTCTTAAACTCAAGCCTTTTTTTGCCTGGTAAACCATCCACCATAGCCTATCAGGTTACCCATTCTTGGATTCCGAATATTCTCTTTTTATACATGTTAATCTTTAAATTCATTTTCTAATATTTAATATTAAACATAGAAGAACTAGGAAACAAACCTTCCAACTTTCCTGACTCATTTCAGAATGTTATGCCTTATTTGAAGAGGTTTAATTGGAGGAAAAAAGAACATGTTTTTCTTATTTACTAAATGTTTGAAAGGCTTTGATTTAATAGGTGAGTCTTCACCTTAGAAAAACAGGTCAGGAGAAGCTGCATAAGGAAAGAAATCAGTCTTTCAATTTGAGTCAATGACACCAGGCAGTCTCCAGATAAATCTCCGACAATCCATTTGTTTTGATTACAATTTTAACATTCTTTATTTTTCCACTAGACCTGAATTTTCTAATCTTGTGGGCCACTTAATTAATGAACTGACAATGACCTTATTTCTGCAGCCATATATCTGAATAAGTATTGGCTTGAAGAATAATGTGTGTAAGCCAATGTGAGAAAGAAAGAAAAAAGAAAGGATAAGTTGAAATTCAGCTTCACCAAACATTGCCAACACCCTCACCAACCACAAAAAAACATCTTTTAAGTTTATTCTCCAACCATTTGTGCAAATCAAAAATAGCTCTCAGGAAAGCATATGGCACGACGATCTAGCATTTCAATTAGAAAAAAATTAACTACTTCAAAATGTTTTTATAATGACTTCCTTAAGGCTATCCTCTACCCTCCCCATTTACTGTATTTTGGTTTCCTCTTTTGAACTTAAAAAATTCTTCTAGCAATTTTACTCACAATACTCAATGGAAAGCACTGAATTTTAAATCTACATTTTTGGGGGATATAATTGTACATAAATTTACATGCATAAAGATAGGTATTTTCTTCCCCAAATTACAGGACACACTTTCAGGACAGATTAATAACAGAAGTGTCATATTTGAGATATAAAAACAAAGCAACAAAAAAACTGTGTTTCTCAAATTTTATATCTAAATGTATCTCATACATATATTAGCTGTTAAAAAGTCACAGCAGTCTTTAGTTTGAAAATCATTTAGTTGGAAAAGGGGGGTTGTTTTATAGAAATTAATACTTCATCATTATATCACTATATGTGTATATATTTTTTGTTTTATTATGTAATCAAATGCAGTGTTAATGACCTCTGTTCTTATAATTGTCTTCTAGTCTCACATGAGCATAGGGAAAGCTGTCATCTAAAATTACTGTGTAAATCAGCCCATGTCTCACGGTCAGCCCTGGGCTAGACAGCTTGAAGGTAGAGTCGCCTGCATAACTAATGCAATTTGACAGGCACAACTGGACTCAGAATTTTCACAAAAAATTGTTGAGTAAGGCTGCCCAGATTAAAAGGAAAATGAGACTTAAATTCCATGCAAATTATTTTTTTGTGCTCCCTTGATTTTTTTTAAAGTATACACATTCTAATTAGAAAAGCCTTTTTGTCTTTTGCTAAAACTGCATAATAGGAGATTATGCTAATACATCATGGTGATCTGTGGCACGCAAATCTGTTGAAAACCCAGCATGCTACAGAAGCCTTTTTTTTTTTTTTTTGAGTTGGAGTCTCACTCTGTCGCCCAGACTGGAGTGCAGTGGCAGCTCCCTGCCACTGCAGCCTCGACCTGCTGGGTTCCGGAGATCCTTCTGCCTCAACCTTCCAAGTAGTCGGAATTATAGGCATGCACTACCACGCCCGGCTGATTTTTTGATTTATTGTAGAGATGAGGTCTCGCCTGCCCAGGCAGGTCTCGAACCCGCGGGCTCAGGTAATCAATTCACCTCAGTCTCCCAAAGGCGCGGGATTACAGGCTGAGCCACCCAGCCCGGCTACAAAAGCCATTTTTATGGTAGATATGTACTCAGGTACGTGGTAACTTTTGTTTTCAAAATCTTCCAATCAAGGTAACTAGAGACTTTAAAAAAGTGGATGTTTGTTGAAATCAAACATTGGTATTGTCAAGCAGCCTCAGGCTGTCACCATCAAGTCATGTTCCTGCCAGGAATCACTCACTGTTCTCCCACTGAAATGTGTCTATCTTATATCCTATCCCCACTCTGCTTTGTGGGCTTCAATTTGTCCATGTGTGTATAGAGCTGCCCCAGGAATTAGGTGCTGTTTCATAGCAGCCTTTTAGGGATGATTCAGTTTGTGTTGAATCCTAGAGGGCAGGCAGTGTCACCACAGATTGGCTGGAACATATTTAGAGGCAAGGTAGAGTTTTTCACTGCCCTAAAATTGGCAACTTTGCCAGCACTGCATTATGTCTTCTGAGGGCTCTACGCACATTTGCCTTCATGGGCTTAACATATATGTGTGTGTTTGTATACGTGCATGTGTGTGTGTTAACATTGACATGGGCCTCCCAAAGTATTGCAAAACCCCAGACCACTGTGACCAATGGGTGTGTAGACCTTAAAGTCTGCCTACTCATGGAAGTAATAAGTGGTGTGATGCAAACAATGCAAATTTCAGATTGAATCAAGCTAGGTTCATATCTTGGCCAAAAACTGTGAATTTTTTAAGCCTCAGTTGTCTATCTGGGTCATGTAGGTATCAGTACCCTCTTACAAGATTGGTGTGGGTAACATGAGATCGTTAGTATAAGCATGATGAGCACAGGTCCTGGTTACAGTAAATGTCCAATAAATGATACATATTTGATTTTAAAAGAAATATGTGACTGCATATAATTTTGATTTCCTCTAATACCTAATATTCCATAATAGGATAGTATATTTCATTAGATGTTTCAGGGCATAAAAACACCATGTAGTTTTTCATTAATAGTAACTGAAATGTAACTTGAGTTGCCTCTTTGGGATCCATTTGTATAAAACTCATTGTTACTCATTGTCCTTTTTCTTGGAAAGGTCCTAATACTTATTCTGATTATAAATCAGGGACATCAGGATTACCTGAAGAGTCACAATAAAAAAGAGAGAATTCTACTGTATCATTAATAAACTAGCATGGTGGAAAAAATCAACATGAATGGGACACAATAAAAATACTCAGAACATTTTTATAAGAGAAAATAACTTACTCTACACTTTTGTTTTTCTGCACTTAGTAATTCTTGCTGATCAAAAAATTAGATTAACACTAAAAAAACATAAAATAACACTCTATAATATTAATGTCTATAAAGAATAAATTATAAGGAAATTCTCTGGATATCATAAAACTATTCTTAAAAGCCCTCTTGAACACATCTTTAATTTTGTCTCCTATTATTTTCTCAACACCTCTCTGATAGCATCTATTATTGCTTCCCCAGGGCTCACACAATTCTCAAGGTGTCTTGTGTCTGAAATTAAATGATCGCATAAACTATTTGAGGAGTTTCCAGTCACCCTCGTATTGGTTGCTCTGAGATACTATTTGACAGGAGCCCAGCTGCTTACAGTTCTGCCCGGAATCCAGGATTACAATCGAAGTAAGGCCTTTTACAGATTCCCTGACCTAGTTGAATAGGATGGAACTTGTTGAATGAAGACCCTCATTGGGCTCTGGCTCTAAGTTTGAGCAGCTTTCTTACTCCCAAACCCTGTCCATTGCATATTACTAGAATAGGAAAGGCAGACAAAGACAGACAAATCAAATGGATTAGAGCCAATGCTGAAGTTACTCATTCTAGATATCCTTTCCCTTTGACGGGCTCCATTTCTCCTTCACATTTCTCCAAATAGAAAACAAACAAAAAACCTTTAGTCCTGGTCTTATTGTATCAAGTATAAGAACGAAGAGACAGGGAGATCATCAAGGAGAAATTCTAACAAAAGGACCAAGCCTTCTTGTTTTGCAGTCCAAGTAATGATGTTCTCCTCGATTCTGACTCATCTTTATGGAAAGAGAAGGAAAGAATCTTTTATTTCTACCAATGTCCAAAAACTATTTTTGCTTATTTAATGCTTGATGTATTTGAACATTTATTAAAAGTCAACATTCTAAGTACATTAGTAAAATCACCTGGCCCAGAAAGCATTGTAGCTAAAGTGTGTCAGGGCTGAGTCATTGCCAACTGAAAACTCTTTTGGCAGGAAAAGCCAATTTTCAAAAGCTCTGACAGTGTAAAGCAGGAGGCATGTTTGACAAGATGCTGCGTATTAATTTAAAAGCCTTTAGCATCTGGTTAGGTAACACCTGCTGTGGCAAACACTCCCAGGCACACAAAATAGTATTCAATTTAAATATCCCAACATAGCCCAACGAAGCTCTAACTCTAAACACAGCAAAACAAAATCACGTCTCTCTAACAATCAACACTTATAATTATATAACCAGAAATATTTGGACTACGACATTGTTTGCTGCTCACTGTGCTGAAATGTTGTAGTGGGTGCTGTAGAAGTTGTAAAATATATTAAAACATATTGTTCTGCCTTGGAGAATTTTACCGTGTGCAGTGTTTAGAAGAGAAACGTGGCTCAGAGAATAATACTTGGTGTTCTAATATGTTGCAGAATTTTTCAGTAGGAAGGTGGAGGTGATAGTACAAATAACAGAGAAAAACAAACCATATTAAAGAAAACTGATAGGGCCCCTCCACACACACACACTCTCTCTCTCTCTAAAAGGACATCTTGGTCTAAGGGTTATAGTTGCCTGGGAATAAGGATGGAAACAAATATATAATGTTCTGTAATTTTTAGGACCCACTAGCATGGCATGATACCATACAATATTCCAATTACATAACATATTCTGATTCCATGGATACCAATAAATATTTTTTACAATAATTGAATTTTCCATGTAGTTTACTATAGAGAAAGGACTTGCCCTTGTCAGTCTAGATTAGATACTAGCTCTCCTTGGCAATTCCATTTCTCACTGTAAATTTTAACAGTTGACATTTTGATCAGTCCTTTATTGACTCCACAAAATATTATTGGATGCCTAATATGTAGGCGATCTTGTGAGTTTTTCAGACAAGATAATATGTATAATGGTGAAAAAGACATAGTAAATAAAAGGAAGTGAACAGTAAGTACAGTAGAATGTGATTACTGCTCTGATGAGTCTACATCAAGGTGTCCATCATGCACCCTTATAGGGGAGCATGCATGTGAAGGGGTCATCTAAGATCAAATGTGAAAAAAGAATAAGAGTCAGGCAAAATACAAAACTGCATAAATAACTTCCTAAGACCCAAAAAAGCCTAAATATAATAAACCTTTAAATCTCTTAGAAATAACATAGAGGTAAATCTTTGTGATCTTGGGTTAGGCAATGGTTTCTTATATGTGACACCAAAAGTTCAGGTGACGCAAGAAAAAATATACTGGACACCATCTTCTGTGACTGAATTGTGTCTGCCAAATTCATAATAAAGCCCTACCCCCCAGTATGATACTATTTGGAAATGAGACTTTCGGGAGATAATTAAGTTTAGACGGGATCATGAGGGTAAGGCTCTCTTGATGAAATTAATTCCCTTAGAAGAGGATGTAACTCATATTCTCTGCCATATGAGGACACAGTAAGAAGGCAGCTGTCTGCAAGGCAGGAAGAGGTCTCACCAGAATCTGACCACGCAGGTACCCTGATCTCAGGCTTCCATCCTCTAGAACTGTGAGAAAATCACTCCTTGTTGTCTGAGTCATCCAGGCTATGGTATGTTGTCATGGCAGCCAGAACTAATTAATATACTATAAAATTAAAAACCTTTCCTACTTCAAATAAAGTAAATAAGAAAGTGAAAGACAACCTACAACATTAGAGAAAAACTTTGCAAATTATATATCCGATAAGGTTGGGGTTTCCAACCCCCAGGCATGAACCAGTCTCTATCTTGCACTGTTAGAAACTGGGCCACACAGCAGGAGGTGAGCAGCAGAGTAGTGAGCAAAACTTCATCTGTATTTACAGTCGCTCTCCATTGCTGGCATTACTACCTGAATTCTGTCTTCTGTCAGATCAACAGCAGCGTTTGAGTCTTAGAAATCACAAACCCTTCTTTATGGCTGCATAATATTCCATCATGTATATGTACCACATTTTTTTATCCAGTACAGCTTCAATGGGCAACACGGTTGGCTCCATGTTTTTGCTGTTGTGAATAGAGCTGCAACAAACATATGTGTGCAGGTATCATTTTGTAGAATGATTTGAGTCTCTCCTGGTATATTCCCAATAGGGGAATTGCTGGGTCATATGTCTAGGTCAATTTCTAGTTCTTTCAGGAATCGCCACACAACTTGGATGGATTTGGAGTCCATCATACTCAGTGATTTATCACAGAAACAAAGAGCAGAGTTCCATATGTTCTCACTCATAAACGGACCTTGAACAATTATAATGCTATAAGAAAGCAATTGGTAGTACTGGGAAACTGTCGGGGGCCTGGGTGGGGGTGGAATTGGCAGTTGAGGGAAACTGCTAGGAGAGGGAGGGGCATACCTCATTAACAAGGGTACCTGCACGATCAATGTTTATTATACCTAACCCTGAAATGTACCCCACATCTTTATAATAAAAATTAAAAAGAAAAAAAGAAGAAATCACAAACCCTATTGTGAACTGCACACTCGAGGGATCTAGGTTGCATGCTCCTTGTGAGAATCTAATGCCTGATGATCTGAGGTGGAGTTAAGATGGTGATGCTAGCGCTAGGGAACGACTGCAAATACAGATTAACACTAGCAGTGAGGTTAGACTGCACAGAGACCATAATAAATCAACAGCATGCAGATTTATGTCAAAATTCTAACGGTGAGTGGCAAATGAATTGGTGTACTTCAAATGTATAGCTGCATCTGGTGGCAGCCTGTAAGTCAAAATCTGACACTTGTTTTAGTGCATGGCCTGCCCGTTATTTTCCGTCCACGCCTCTTTTCTTTATGGTGAGTTGTATAATTGTTTCATTATATATTACAATGTAATAATAATAGAAATAAAGTGCACAATAAATGTTATGTGCTCGAATCATCCTGAAACTATCCTCCAACTCCAACATCCATGGAAAAATTATCTTCCACAAAACTGGTCCCTGATGTCAAAAAGGTTGTAGACCACTGTGATAAGGGACTGATAACTACAACATATAAATAACCATTAAACTCTACAATAAAATGACTAATAACCCAATTTAAAAATGAGCAAAGAATTTGAACAGACAGTTCTCTTAAGATATATAAATAACCAGTAAACACATGAAAAGATCTTCAACATCATTAACCATCAGGAAATGCAAATCAAAAGCACAATTAGACAAAAATTCAGGAAAAAACCCAATAAAACAAAAAATATCAAAATAACAAAAAGTCATCAAGAATGACTATAATCAAGAAGATAAATAATAAGTGTTGACAAGGATGTAGAGAAGCTTCATACACTGCCAGTGGGAATGTAATATGGTACAGCATCTTTGAAAACCAGTCTAGCAGTTTCTCAAATGTTAAAGCATAGAGTTATCATATGCTCCAATGATTTTATTACTAGGTATGTACTCAAGAAAACTGAAAATATATATCCACGTAGACACTTGTTCATGAATGCTCATGGCAGCAATATTCATTATCACTAAAAGTAGACACAGCTCAAATATTCAACAATTGAAAAATGGATTTTAAAATGTGATATTTTTTGTTTTATTGGGGTTTATTTCTGTGATAAGAGCACTCACCATGAGATATGCTCTCTTAACAAATTTTTAAGTGCACAACACCTAAGTGCGAACTAAAGTACTAAACAACAACTACCCTTATCGCCCTTTCCCCATCTTCTGGTAGCCACCATTCGGTTGTCTACTTCTATTCTTATGACTATTTTAGATGCTACATATAAGAAGAATTAGGCCGCATTTGTCCTTCTGTGACTGATTATTTCAATTGACATAATGTTTTCCACGTCTATCCATGTTGTCACAAATGGTAAGCCTTCTTTCTTTTTTAAGGTTGAATAAATTTCTTTTGTATGTGTATATTACATATTCTTGATCTATTTTTCTGTCTGTGGACATTTAAGTTTTTTCTCTATTTTGGTTACTGTGAATAATACTGCAATCAGCATAGAAGTACAGATATTTTTCCAAGATCCTGATTTAAATTCTTTTGGACATATACTTAAAAGTGGAATTGCTGGATTATATGGTAGTTTTATTTTTAATTTTTTGAGGAAACTCCATACTGTTTTGCTTAGGGGCTGTGCCACTTTACATTTCCACTAATAGTTCACAGAGTTCCAATTTCTCTACAACCTTGCAGATGATTTTTTAACATTTTTAAAGAGGTATTAGGTAACATAAGAAAACTTTTATGGTTGATGGTGATGGATATGTTTATTACTTGAATAAACTGTGATGAATTGTGGTGATGGTAACGTGAGTGTATGCATATATCTAAACTCACCAAATTGTGTACATTAATTATGTGCACTTTTGTTTTTGACCAATTATGCTTCACTCAAGCTGGAAAAAAATTTTAAATGTGATATACATATGAATATTATTCAGCAATAAAAAGAAAGTATGCGTGCTATAACATAGAAGAACCTTGAAAATAGTGTACACTAAGTTGAATAAGCCAGTTACAAAAGGCCATATCCACGTATTGTGTAATTCTGTTAATGTGAAATGTCCAGAATAGGCAAATATATAGCAACAGAAAGTAAATTATTAGTTGTCTAGGGCTAGGGGAGTTGAGGAGAGTAGAAAATAGCTAAGGAACCCTGGAATTCTTTCTGGGGTAATAAAAATAGTCTAAAAGTGACTGTGACGATGGATACACAACTGTGAATCTCCTAAAGACCAGTGAATTACACTTTAAATTGGTAAATCAAATGGTATGCAAGTCACGTCTCAACAAAGCTTTTTTTTTTAAAGGAAGTTCAGTGAGAATGCAGTGAATTATTTTGATCTTTGGTAAAGAGTAAGGAGCCAGAGAAAGGATTTAAGCAGGTGAGTGACATTATTAACTATGTCCTCCTCCTTATGATTTCAGCAACCACTCAAAGACATTAAAACCACTAAATTTCTGGACTTGCCAAGCTAAGGGCCAGACTCAGAACTTTCCTAAATTTATCAAGTTAATATAACCCTAGAATGCTCTTGTTAACAACCAGTCTGCTCGTGAACACCCAATATATATATATATATATATATATATACATATATATATATATATATAAACACTAATAGTATTTCTTGACTGTTGCCATTATAAATTTTTCCATCTCCATCCTCATGACTACATTGATGTCCTTTCCACAGGCAGCAAAAGATATTGAAAACAACAACACTTCCCATTAAAAAATGCCATTTTTTCTTCTCTTTCCTAAGGGCCTTCCCCTGATATCTGAGTATCTTGGTAGTCATTAGAAGCAGAAAGAATCTCAGAAGACTTTGCTTTCTTGGGAAGCCCTTTGCAAGATAAAATTGTTTGCTTGTTTTTAAGTATATAAAAAAATGACTCATATATTCTCTTAACCTTTGTGAATCTTCACAAGAAGTCTACAAAGACTTATAGTGAGAAATAACTCCTGACTTCCTTCTATGTTATAGCTATTTTATTCATTTATAAAACCAGTCTTATAAATGTTGAATTGCTTACTTATGAAACAAGTTTACTAACTTATGAGACAAGTGCTATAAATATTGAATAGCTACATAAAATATGTGTACATAAAATCACATGTAGATAGAAAAATATATAATTAGGTATGTAATAAATTGAATTTCTATATTTTATACTGTCTTTCTACAGCTTCATCAGTAAACCACATGTATGTTGATACTCTGTACTCCTTTGCTGGAGGCATGAAATTATAGTGATATTTTTCTTGAAACAACCTATAATATTCCTTGATGTTGCACTTTAGAAAGCAATTACTTAGTAACCCAAATTGGCATCCAAGATGGATTCTATAGGACATCTTGTTCTGGAATTATAATTTTTGTTTTATACCTCTTCTAAAATTAAAGCATACCTGGTGCTCCGAGTTAGAAATATCCACTGCTGAAAGTACTCCCACTGTAAAATCACTACTTCATTTATTGTTATTTATTTATGTAAAAATCTATCAGTATTAGTAATGTATATTAGTAATGCATTAAAATGATTGACTGTTGTCCACATTATGCCGAGAAATCAACAGAGTATAATCACTTTATTGGGCTGTGGGTTTATAGTATTCTTTATTCATATTTTATTTATATAAGCTAATGTTACTTGGGAAAATGGAAAATAGTTGTGAGTCAAAGTATACATTCAGTTTTTCTTTCCTTTCACTTTTTTCTTTTTGTGCTAAAATTGTTTTTTAAACAATATATTTCAAGAGTGAGAATATATTTCATGAGTAAGAGCTTCAATCAGAATTTTTAAAGGAGGTTATAACACAAAGGGAAGAACACATTTTCAATATTTTCTTCATGTGAAGTTTTAACATTTTCTATTAAAAAGTCCCAAATTTACAAATATATACTAGCACCCAGTACCGTTTTTGTTATAACTTAATTGCCCTGAAATATAATTATTGCCTTTTGTTTAATTGAGTTATTTAAAAATTCTGTTTTAACACATCATAAATAAGCAAAAATTAAATTGATTTTTTAAAATATTTGTTTTAAACGAATTAAAGAAGGTTTAGCTTCTTCTAATGAACCATAAGTTTGCCAGTTTTGCCTATTGCTTTGCATAGATCATTCTTAGAATCATTTAGGTAGTAAAATCAATAGAAGATACAAAAGAAGGACTGTGATTGATCCAATAATCTGGATAGGTGTTGAAAATGTGAATTATTTAAATAAAATGATACATAAAACAAAAATAAAATGGCAAATTAATGAGTTTTTTAGGTGAATTGTCTCTAATTTTAATTATTCAAGCCACTCTTTCTTTGATTTTTGCTAATAATTTTGGATAGTCAATCTTCAGATCCCACTAAGACAGATGACTGGAAGCTTTAATTCTATTCTATTATAAAAATCTCTGTATCAAGATGGAGAACTCTGTGAAGACCAGAGCTAAGACTTTTTTGCCTTTGTTATTTTGTGAGTTTTGCATACTGCCTGACACAGAGACTGTACATTTGTCAAATAAGGACAATATTAAAATGTTCACATTAATAATTGAAGTTTAATGCATATTAGTAAGCATTTTTATTTAAGTAAAAATAGTTCTAAAAGCTTATTCCTGATAAGCTATTGAGGACTAAATTTTGTAAATATTGCATAACTGTTTCATTACTTTTAAAATGTTATTCTATAAACGTTTCAAACATATTTTATATAATGTGCATTATAATTCTACTTTTCGCTATCCTTTAGAATGTAACTTGCCATTTGTTTCTTCTGGTTCCAGCATAAGGCAATTTGGTTCTTTTTGTGATTTAAAATATTAGATTGCAAAAGCACATTTGATTATCTTAATCTATCCAGAATTCTGTAAGTTCTGGCTGAAGGCACTTTCTTCAGAGGAAAAAAGTATACAAAATATATATATTTATATTTTATATAAATTTATATAAAATAAAATACATTACATTTTTTTCTTCTGCTAGTCACTATGAATTAAAGACTACTTTAACTTTAAATGGTTAAATAATTTGAAACCCAACCACATTTAAAGGCATCATTGTGGTAACATTTTTTTTTCTTTTCTTCCACCTTAGGTTAGGCTATATCAATGGTTTTCCTAACTTCTTTTTTTCACTAATAATAGGTCTCTTCTAGGCTACTTTGTCTCTTTCAGGGTAGACCCCATCAGCAGCTCTGAATTTATGCAGAAGTTTTAGTTCTACCCCCATTCCTTCCTAGGTTCAAGGCCTTGTCTCTCCCTCTGCTCCCAACATGAACATTAAACCCTAACTTTCTAACTCCTAGAATCAGGAAATGTCTTCAGGATGCTCCAGCTTTCAGAACACACTGTGCTGGATTGTTTTTGCTTTGTTTTTAACAAAAGCAATGTTAGACATTTAAAAGTATTTGTGTTGCGTTTTATCTAGGTTTTTGTAGTGAGAAAGTTTTTCAGACTTTCCTATTTATCACCCAGGCAAAGAAGTTGACATGATGAAATATTTATAGCTGTTGACTTCCTATATTGAATTAACTTAGAAAAATAATTCAAGCCATCAGAGAACTATGCTTGGAAATGTGTTTTTCTTTTTTCTCTGCCAGTTACTTGGTTTGTGAGACACATGTTTAAATGAGACATACAAAATTAATGAGTCAAAAAGAAAAACACAAGAAATCTAAGTTTATAGCACA
The DNA here is from genome assembly GCF_000164805.1 of Carlito syrichta. Classification (NCBI taxonomy): domain Eukaryota; kingdom Metazoa; phylum Chordata; class Mammalia; order Primates; family Tarsiidae; genus Carlito; species Carlito syrichta. Next base: position 127,179 of record NW_007260126.1, read on the forward strand.
TAAATATAAACTGTATAAGAAATAATTCAAACAACTAGAAATTTACATTTGAATAGGAAAAGTGCTCTCTGTTAAGAAGTTTGATCTGAAGGAAAAAAAAAACCTCAGGACTGAGAATAAATATGAGGATGCAAGCTCGCTTCAATTATCTGAAAGACTTTCACTTGAAAACCTGAAAAGTTGCTCACAGAGAACAAATTATGAAAAAGTCAGGAACACATATTTTTACTAAATGGTAAATTCATGTCACCATTTATTCACTGATCATTTTGAAAGTGATTGTCATGTGTCACATGTGCTAAGATCACAAAGAAAACTCAAACAGGTTCTAGTACTAACATTCTGCTTACAGTCTGAAGAGGGGCAGATATGTTTCAGATATGCTGTGATATATATTATATTGTCATATAAAATTGAAATGTATTTTATAAAAGTAGAGATAAGAAGAATACTTCTTTAACTCGACTGTGCATCTTAAAAAGTTATCTAGAACCTCATCACCATTATTGGAGCTATTATAAAATGATGCAATCAATTTGGAAAACAGTGTGGCATTTCTTAGAAATGTTAACTATAGAGTTACCATGTAACTCAGCAACTCCACTCCTAGTTATATATCCATGAGAAATAAAAATACATGTCTAGGTCGGGCGCAGTGGCTCACTCCTATATCTAAGCACTTCGGGAGACCGAGGTGGTCTCGGAGTTCAAGACCAGCTTAGGCAACATAGTGAGATCTCATCTCTATAAAAAAAAATCAAAAAATTAACTGGGTGTGGTGGCACATGCCTGAAGTCCTAGCTACTTGAGAAGCTGAGGTAGTAGGAGTCCCTGAATCCAGGAGGTAGAGGCTGCGGTGAGTGGTGATCATGCCACTGTACTCCAGCCTTGGTGACAGAATGAGACCCCCCCAACTCAAAACAATAAATAAATAAGAAAAATAGAATATGTGTCCACACAAAAACTTGTAGATATATATTCATAGCAGTATTATTCATGATAGCCAATACATGGAAACAACCCAAATTATAAATCTAATTTTTGCTATCCTTTAGACTATAATTTTCTATTTATTGTTTCTTCTGGTTCCAGCACATTTTGGTTCTTCTGGTAATTTAAAATATTAGATTAATGATAAACTGATGAATGGATAAAAAAAACTCATTCATATAATGGAATGTTATTTAGCAATGAGAAGAAATGAAGTATTGTTACATGACAACATAGATTAATCTTGAAAAAATGCTAAGTGAAATATACCAGCCACAACAGACCACATATCACGTGGTTCTAATCATGGCATATGAAATGTCCAGAACAGACAAATTCATAGAGGAAGAAAATAAATTAGTGGTTGCCAGGGTCTTGAATTTGGGGCAATGGTGAATAATTGCTAATGAATACAGGTATTAGCAGGTAAGGGGATGATGGAAATGATCTAAAGTTAGTGGTGAAAGCTGCTCAACTCTGGAATATGCTAAAAAAAGACTTTAAAAGGGAAAGGTTTATGGCATATAAATTGTCAATGCTGCTGTTATAAAAACTATAAGAAAAAAGTTATGTAAAGTATTTAAAATCAAGACAGAAAAGAACTTTCATAGAAGACAGTCCTATTTCTGAAGTTAAATATTTTCAATTCTATAAGACATATATTTCAAGTCTAATTAAATTCCTGTTGTACACTTGGGAACTCATAACGTTATAAATGTAATAATTTCAAAGGACTTTATAGAATCACACCCTCTACCCCCCCCCTTTTGTGACATATCAAAGTAAATTAGTTTTTGCCCTTGTGCAGAAATTTGAAGTATCCCTGGAGGGTAGGAATCACTTTTAAAATGCCCTACTGTTCAATTCATGGTGCTGTATTCTTAAAGGACACTGAAGGAAAAAATGTGGTATTGCCTGAGTGAAGGTCATTTTGTTATTAATAATTTCACAATATTCTAGTAATTTTTGAGTTTCATTTTACTGTCTCATGTAAGACCAAACAAAAAGCCTAAAATGCTGCAAGAGTAAAAGTCAAATATTCTTGAAGTAGATATAACAAACAAATTTAAAAAGTTAATCCATCTTTATGGACTTTGCAGCAACTTGGATGGATTCAGAGTTTATAATGCTCAGTGATCTATCACAGAAACAAAGAACTGAGTATTACATGTTCCCACTCATAAGTGAACCCTGGATGTTTACCATAATACTAAAAGAATGGGATTGACCATCATGGAAAACTGCCAGGGGAAAGGGGGGCACACTTCATCAATAAGGGTATCTGATCTCAAACCAGGTAAGGTGAGACCCAAACTTTGCCTGTATTGTGACCACTTGTATATGTAATTCTGAATTATACCCCACATCTTTAAAATAATAGATAAATAGATATTAAAAAATTAACATTTAAAAAATAAAACCCCGAACATTTACCATAATATTATAAGAAAGGGATTGGCAGAATACAGCCAGGTTGGGGGGTCGGGGGACACAACATCAATAAGGTTACCTGATCTCAAACCAGGTACAGTGGGGACCAAAAGGAAGACCAAACTTTACTTATACGATGACCACGTATACACCTAGTTGGGAATTACCTTACATCTTTAAAATAATAAATAACTATAAAAAACAACATTAAAAAAATAAAAACATACAATTACATAAATTAAATTAAAAAATAAGTTAATTCACACTGTTTTGAGTCTAGCACTATGCTAGACACTATGGAATAAGGAGTATTTTCATTCACAGGGATACCAATTACCTAACGGTGAAAACAGAACAGATGAATAGTTATACACAATGAGACAGGGCCTCATAAAGATGTGTGCAGAGTGCTATAGCAGCATTTGAGGAGGGAGGTTAATGGTGACTATGGAGATAAAGAACGCTTTCAAAGATACTAATATTTTTATGTTGTCCAGTGATAGTCAAAAATTTTCTGGACTTTAATGTATCATCATGTTTCCATACTAATAAAATTTACATTTCAGGCTGAGTGTGATGGCTCACATGTGTAATCCCAGCACTTTAGGAAGCCGAGACAGGAGGATTGTTTCAGTCCAGGCGTTCAAGACCAGCCTAGGCAACATAGTGAGATTTCATCTCTAAAAAAAAAAAAAAAAAAAATTTAAACTTAGCTGGGCATGGGGATGCATGCCTGTAGTCTCAGAAAATTGGAATCCTGGGTGGAAGGATCGCCTGAGCTCAGGAGGTAGTGGCTACAGTAAGCTGTAATTGTGCCACTGCACTCCAGCCTGGGCAGCAGGGTGAGACTCCAACACAAAACATAAAATCAAATAGATAGACAGACAAATAAGTAAATAAAATTCACATTCTGTAATTTATGTATACTCCCATGAATTACCTAACAGCAACATTCATTAGAGTACTAAGGAAATGAATAAACATTAAAATTGGAAATATGCATAATAGATTGTACACTTACTCTAGCAAGAAAACCATGTGGCCATGTTTCATCTCTTAGCTTTTAAATCTCTATTTTGGCATAGTTTAATGTTTTTATCTGTTAAGTATCTTCCATTAAAATAAAAATAGCATTGTTAATTTTAAATGCTTATATTTCTATTAAGAGTATAAACTTCAGTAATCAATTTTCATAGAACTAATTTTGGAGGTGATATTTACTACATGTATCATAAGGTTTTAAAATGCTTTATTTCTTTTAATCAGTAATTCTACTAAAATGGAGTAAAACATTTTTAGTAAGTGATATAATAAAATTATTAACAGTATGCAACAGTATACAGCTACAGTATCATTTTGAAAGATATTTAAAGACATAGAAATGTCATTTTATGTGATAGGTGAAAATTATAGGCTAAAAAAGCGAACAAAATAATTTACCTAATTTTTAAAATTTTATTTGGCGTCACACTATGTTGCCCAGACTGGAAGGCAGTGGCATGCTCACGGCCACCCCAGCGTTGACTTGCTGGGCTCAGGCGATCCTTCCACCTCAGCCTACCAAGTAGCTGGAACTACAGGTGCTCACTAATGTTTTGATTTACTGTAGAGACGAGGTCTTACCAAGTTGCCCAGGCTGGTCTAGAATCCTTGGGCTCAGGCAATTCCCTCACCTTGGCTTCCCAAAATGCTGAGATTACAGGCTTGAGTCACCGTGATTGGCCATCAATTATTTTTTAAGGTCAGAAATATTTAGCTTGAGCTGTATTTCAAAAAGTCAGTCTAGTAAGTTATTTTAGGGAATACAAAGTCTTTAGTTGGCTTCAAGTTTCTAATAATTCTAGTTATAGAAGCCTAAGACTCCTATAACTGTAAACTCAGTTTACAGTCAATATATAGTCAATATATAATTTTACTTTTAAAAAGGCATCTCATTATGTTTTAGTTAATCTCCTATTTATATTGCATTTTTTGGTACAGTTTGTGTTTTTCTCTTCTTCATTATTTAGTCTTTTTTGATTTTACTTATTGATGCATTTTATATAGTTCTTTTCATGTATCACATATTCAGTATATATATCATATATATGTGACATATATATATCAATATATACAAAAATCTTTTACTTTTAACCTTGTTTTACCTTTGTCTCTTCCAAGATTTTTCCTCTCTAATGCTAACACATCAAAAAAGGCCTTTCCTAAATAATTCAGATATATAACTTACCTCAAATTTATCAGTCCTTTTGTGAATAAAAAAGTATTTATTTTAAAAGTTTATGTTCTATGAACCTCATGGCTAGATCTAAATGACTCCTCGCACAGGTGAGGGAATTCTCAAAAATTCTAAATGTTAGAATGCAAGTGATCACAAACTCATGAGATAATTATATTAAAAAGGGATATTTCATCTTAGAGGTAGCTATTGATGATTGTTTTACAATTCCCTCCCCAGCTTGTTTTGTACTAATGAGCTTTTTTATTTCAAGTATTTGTCTCCATCCATAAGACTCATGCTAACCTAATCATCCCTTCAAGACCTTCATGACACAGACAGACCCCACTACCATGGCAGCAGTCATGTGACTAACCCACCCATCTGCCTGCTGTCCATCACCTGATGTCAGTACCTGTGCTTTCCTGCCCTTCATGATGACATGGAACAGAACATCACCCCATCACCTTAATGATCTGCCCTCATCAAAGGGAAGGTTAAAAGGATTCAACCTGAAGTAGCCATTTATCAATGCTTTGTTAAACTCTGATGTATTCACATGGCTCTTTGAGCAGTGGTCACCATTTTCCTACCTTGGGGAGGTAAACCTCCTCTTTCTCTTTCTCTAATTTACTTTATAAATAAACTATATCTTCCAATCTAAAAAAAGGGATATTTCAAATTTGTGCAAGAAATGTGTAACAGAAGTCACAGAATATTAAAGTCACTTAAAATACAAGGTACTGTAGAATGAAGTGTAAATTTTTATTTGTCATTATTGATCTAAATATATGAAAGCCTAAGACTGCAGAGAATCTGAAACCCTTGATTTAAAGAAGACTGACTAAATGCTAAATGTATAATAATATCAGCTACAAGCCGGGCTCGGTGGCTCAGCCTGTAATCCCGCGCCTTTGGGAGGCTGAGGTGAGTGAATTGCCTGAGCCCACGGGTTCGAGACCCGCCTGGGCAGCGAGACCTCATCTCTACAATAAATCAAAAAATCAGCTGGGTGTGGTGGCGCATGCCTGTAATTCCAGCTACTCGGAAGGCTGAGGCGGAAGGATCGCCGGAGCCCAGCAGGTCGAGGCTGCGGTGGCCGGGAGCGGCCACTGCACTCCAGTCTGGGCGACAGAGTGAGACTCCAACTCAAAAAAAAAACAAAAACACAATAATAATAATAATAATATAAACTACATATTATCATTTTTTTGAACTAAATTACTTAGCAATTTCAATTAAAACAGACTAAGTACCCATTTGCAATTACATTTACTAAATTTTAATGTATAAATCCTTGCACATCTGAGGGAATTCTCAAAGAACATTCCCTCATTAAAATTGGCAAAATTTGACTTTGCATTTCATTTAGTGCATTGCACATAATCCTTGTTATATTATCACACATTGTCAAGGTTATAAATTAAATTATTTTTAAAATGCAACCCAACTCATAAAATTTATAATACATATAATTTTCATGATATTCCAAGCACTGTTTGAGGTACTTAATGTGGACAAATTTGTTGACTATATACAATAATAATATGGTGTTGCTGCTAAGATGATCTCATTTTAAATGTAGGGAAATAGAGGAACAGAGAGTTTAAGTAATTCCCAATGTCTCACCTGTCTTAATGTTATATATGGCAGAGTTAGTACTTGAATTCAGTAATCTGATGTCAAAAGTTCAGTTTAAATGGGAGGCCCAAACTTCACCTGTACCTAGACCATTTAAGTATCCAATCCTGACTTGTACCTCACATTTATAAAATAAAAAATAAAAAAAGTTCAGTTTAAGCACTAACATTGTACTGCTACTCTCAATTATCATATCGTGAACATTGCAACATAAACTAATATATAATGAAGATAATTTTCAGAATATAAGCTCATATAAAGAATTTAAAAGCATAGTATTCCTAAAAATTATATTACTAATATAATTTTCAGGTACAAACTGCTTTAGGGAAAAAAGTCTATTTACTATTAACATAAAAATCTATTTACTATAAACCTATGACAATATTTTAAAACTGCAGATTTTAGTGATAACTCTATTTAATAAATGCTTTTAAACTTAGATACTAGATATTTAAGTCAGCCTGTCATTTCACCCTAATACTAATTAGATATGCCATACTTTAGCCACATAATTCATACTAGAACAATAGGAAATTAGTTACACAACATCAGCTTAGAAGAGTACTATTCATACCACTATTGACTGATAGTTATAATTATATTACTAATATATAACATTTTTTAGTACACCTCAATCAATTATTTTTACATAACTGTCAACTCTGTTGATGAGGGAGTAAAAAACAACTAAAAGAGAAATATGACATCTTTTAGCCAAATATTAATTTTTATTTCATTTTATTTATTTACTTATTTATTTTTTTGACTTGGAGTCTCACTCCATCACCCAGGCTGGAGTGCAGTCGCACACACACTCACTGCCATCCCAACATCGACCTCCTAGGATCCAGTAATCCTTCCACTTCAGTCTTCCAAACAACCAGAACCACAGGCGCACACTACCACGCCTGGCTTTAATTTTTATTTTAATTTAACCTGAAAATATATGCCAGTCAAATTCATGTATTTTTATAGTCAAATAATAAACAATGTAAAACCTTGGAATCAGATCTCTTTTTAGAAAAATAAACTTCAATTCCTTTGTTTATTCAATGCATGTTTATATATTGCAAAACATGATGTGATCTCTGTCCTTGGGCAGCTTCCTTTAGGGAAGAAAACCATGTGGTCATGCATAGCACAGTATGATAAACTTTGGAGCATCTGGAACCTCAACAGGTCATGACTGGGCTGTCTAGTATACCCACTAGGGGTGAGTGTGTTTTGGTCGAATTACATAAGAGAGAAAGGTGACCCCTGGGAAGGCAAAGTAGCAAGGGGGTTAAAGTCTCCAGGTCTGGAAGCAACTGCTTGTATTTGGAGTGCAGTTTTTTTATTTAGTAGCTGTGTATTCTTGGGAAATTCATTTTATGACCTGCATTTTACCTTATTCATCTGTAAAACAAGGACAAATCACAGAACCAAATATAGTCTCATTGGATTATTGTGAGACTCAACTATGTTATTGTATTTAAAGTGCTTAGACGAGGGTAAACACTTGCTAAGTATTAACTATTTATTACGATTGCTAGAACAAATTCAAAGTTCATAGTTTAAGGATGGGAGGACCTTGTCACTGGTGATTCTAGGAGTAAACTGTATATTCTCAAGCCCACCAATGCATGGGTACCGACTTTGACATATTAGCTTTAATTTAACTTAAGCCACTCTTGCTTGCCTTGTCTACCAGGAAAATTCTTCTTCCTTCTTAAGACTTTGATGGCATATTCTCTATTCTAGAAAGACTATCATCTGCAGAAGAGATCTGGAAACTTCTTCGCTTTCCTAATGACAAGAGTATCTATTCATGTTGCTGTAACTATGTGTGCAGTTGTCTAGCTCTTGTACAAGACCACATGGCTCTGAAGGGCAGGGATTTTGGTAGTTCCATTTTTAAAATCCTTCTCACAACAAAGTGAACAGAGGAGGAGCTCAATGTGTTTGAAGGAACAAGCTACTTAATGAAACAGATGTGTGTACCATTGGGCAGAGTACAGTGATTTTTATGATTGCAGAGATCAGTCACACGAACAAGTCCTTGTCTTATTTCAACAAATTAAGCCATCACCAAAGCCTGCTTTTCTTGGATTGGATATACTGTTTACCATATGCTCTCAATATATTTTAATTTGGCAACATTGAGAATAATAAGTTATAGTTAACAGACAATATTAATTACTCAGGCAGTTACTGAGAATGTTTAAAAAGTGGTTCCCCAGTTGTTCAGTATTCTAATATCTAATTGTATATAAATTATCAATAAATAAAAATATTCATAATATATAATTTTAAAAAAGTATTTTACAAAATGTTTTGGAAGGGGCAGGGAAGATATGCTCTCCATTATCAAGGACATTCTTTTTAGCTTTCTGCTTCTTTGAATGCTTGTGTGGCAACATGCTTTAATGCTCCAGTTTAGGGCAACAAAAATAATACAGATACAACTTATTAGACAGTTTTGATTATAAACTGGGAGAAAAAGTATAGTTTAAAAAACTAGCATTTTTCCCTACTTTTCTCTTAATTAGTAACACAAAATTCTGTAAAAGAAAACAAAAAAATCTCAAACATATTTAAATAAAGTTTAATTTTCACTTGAAATAATGCAATGGTTAGTTATCACTCCCTATATAGATTTTTATGTGAAAAATTTCTATCAAGAATAATCTTACTTAAGAAACTTTCTCATGTATAAGCTATATATGAATAACAAAAAGTAGTATATTTGAAATTTGTCCTTGCATCACATTTAACAATTCAAAACACTTATGAGTGAAAGCTGATTAGAATGCCCTTCTAACTTTTACTTCATAACTTCTTATTAATATGTTACCTGAATTTCAAGATCCATTGTATATTCCATCACTACAGAGAAGGTTACTTGGATATAGCCACAGTTAGAAATAAATGGTATCTATCTTTTTATATCATTTTTTTCTTACTTATTATTGCAATCTTTCTTTTGTATATGTATCCAGTTTCCCCATTATAAAATCAACCCCATTATGGGAGCTAATTCTCATCTTCTTATCAAGAATAAACACCTTAGCAGCATTGGGCACATGGTTGATGGTTAATTAAACTAAATAAGTAGTTGGATATACACAACTAAAACTTCATATATCTGCTGATCCACAGATAGGTTTTGTCCATGGTATTTTAGGAGCTATAAGGTCAGTTTTGGGAAAATTCTGAATTAGTTTTGCGTGAATTTTTTCATATTTCTTTGTAGGGTAATTCTAGTAATGCAACACACTGAAAACCACAAATCTAAACATTAGCATCTCAGCAAAAACATAGACATTTGCCTCAGTGGAGATCCATAATTGCCAAATGGGTTGATATGCATCCAGACTGTTAGCATCATTCTTTTCCATGATTTCTCTCTCATGATTTTCCATCACTAATGTTTCTAGACGATTAACATACAATTTCTTCTCAATGGGATGTTTATGTTTGCAAAAATGCAAAAGAAGGAGCACTAAATGCAATTAGTAGCTTGCTGACATTTGCATATGTCAATCTTATTGGCATTCTGGATGTCAGATACACATTCATCAGGTATCAGTAAGTGTTGTTAAGCAGCTTTGACTGTACAGGAGGAAAAGCAAGACCAAAAATTTCTTCAGACTTCTAAGACATATATAGTCAGATTCTTTAACACGCCATCTCCCCTTGGTCCTGTCTGTTTTTTCTGCTTTGTTCTCCATGCTATTTATGCCACGTAGGCATTCACATACTGACCCATAGATTTTCCTCATGTTCAACACTTGCAATTGACTCCACTTTCTTTGAAGCACGACTCCTCTACATATCCCTGTACATATCTTTCAAAGAAAACTAATGACACCCTAAGTTGCTACTGTAATACATTACTGCACTTCATTTATTCAAGGACCCTGACTTTATTTCCAGCCTTATCTTCTGCATTTCACACTTAAACATAATGCTACATTTAGTTATTCCCTTATTACACCAGACTCTCCAGAAGGACTTTGTGATTTTTTTTTTTTACAATTATTTTCATTCTGCCTGAAATATTCTCCCCTGGGCTGTCATCTTCTGAGAGAGGGCTTATCTTTCCAAATATTCTATAGTAGGTCTCTGCAATCCCTTTTACCTGTTGGTATCTCTCTGTATCCTCTCTTGCCTTAGGAAAATTATCATCTAATATTTTTACTGATTTTGGCATCACTTTTCCCCCCCACATTCTCACTCTATTGAAATAATTTCTAATCTGAGTTTTCTATCTTCAACCTTTTAAATATTTAATTTATTTTCAGGGAGACTATCACTCACCTGAAAGCATTGTTTGGCCAATTTATTTCCTCATTCTCTCTCCCCCCAAATAAGTTACTCCAATATTTGATAAATCCCTAGTGCTTAGAGAATAAAATTTAAAGTTCTTCGTCCTTGCTATGAATTGAATGTGTCCATCACCAAATTCATGTGTTGAAATTCTCAATTCAAACTGATGGATTTTGAGGTGGGGCTTTGGGAGTTAAGTTGGGTAGATTAAGCCATGAAAGTAGGGTCCTCATGATGAAGCAAGGAGGAGACATGAGAGTTCTCCTGTCTCCCTCTGTCTCTTTCTCTGTCTCCCAGGTGAAGACACAAGGGGGAACACCCAAAAACCTGGAATTCATTTATAAAAATTGTGTATTTATTCTTACATATTTAAACCTCAGTCCTCTCCATTTGATGCAATACACCTATCAAGACACTTTTTCCACTGCTCAAAATAGTTTTTGGACTCATCAATTTTGATGCTTTTTAATTCTGCCATTTTTGTTTCACCTCTTCCACATTGGCAAAACATTGCTCTTTGAGGACTTTTTTCATCCAGGGAAACAAAAAAATGTTACTCGGGGTGAGATGGGGTGAATAAGGAGGGTAGGACATGGGGATCATGCTGGTTTTGGTAAAAAACTGCTGAAAACTAAATACTGTGTGGGCAGGTGAGCTTGTAAATCACCCATCACGTAATAAGCAAACACATTAAAAAAAATCTCCAAAAAAATTTAACTGAAACCAAATGCAGTCTCTCACAATGCTAGCTGGTACACTGATGCCAATGGGTTCCTGGAACACATACCTAACAGGGGAAGCCTATACTACAAGGAACCCACCCTCCAAAAAAATAATTCCAGACTTTTGGGGAGGCCTTCCTCAAACAGCAAATAGCAGACACTGAATGAGTCAGTGTCTTGATCTTGGACCTCTCAGTCTCCAAAAATAAATACTTGTTGTTTAAGCCCCATAGTCCATGATAATTTTGTTTTAGCAGCCCAAACTGACTAAGACAGCCCTTTATCAAGGTCACTGTGCACTAGACCACGAGACTCTACCAAACACTCTAAATCACAACTTTTACTACTTCCTTAAAAGGAACACTCTGTTTCAGGGAAAAAAGAATGTTTTACAACATTCTTGCTGTTCAGTTTAGCTTCTCCTGATTTCTCTTGTCAGGATCATTCTCTTATTCACTCTTTGATGTTTCTAAATCTTATGACCCTTATTTAAGGCCTAGTTCATGGCCCAGTACTTCAAGGAATACATCTCCAACTGTTCCAGAATTTAAAATTTTTAAATTTTTCTTCATAATTACTAAGATCTAAGTAGGAAGAATTTTGTGTGCCTGAATTTGTAGACTTATTTAAAATAATTGTATCAATTATTTTAAGGGAAGAAAGGACCATGTAAGTACTAAGCTGCTTATGTTTGATATAATAAAATCTGCACCAAAAAATCCACAAATTCTTTCAATTTTTTTTCAAAAGTTCATCACATTCATTTATGTATTTATCACTCAAAGACATTTATAGAATTTCTTGAAGAGAGCCAGGCAATCTACCAAGAAATAGGATTATAGTGGTTTATCATATTTAGTCAAAACAGATAAAAATCCTTGCCCTTGGGGAACTTCACATCCTTGTAGGGACGGTAGTGGGGGCTAGAGACAGACATTAAAAGGATAAACAGGCAGATATAGTGTATGAGGGGAGACCCCCGACCAACAAAAGAATTATTTATTTGATGTGCAGGCTCCCCTCACTAGGCAAGTATTCTAAGAATCCATCAGCAGCAGTCTAACAGCTGGTGTCGTGAGAGGCTGCCTTTGGCTTCAGTGAATTTTTTTTTTTTTTTTTGCATAGTCTTTCAAAGCTTTTGTCCATATCATGATTGGTGTTTCACAAACACACCTGCCAACCCTGAGCTAAGTGTTCAGCAGTTTTTTAAACAGAAACGGCATGACCCCGTGCCCTACCCTTCCTATTCACCCCATCTTGCCCAAAGCGACTTTTTCTGTTTCCGCAGATGAAAAAAGTCCTCAAAGAAAAATGTTTTGCTGATGTGAAAGTGGTTAAAGAGAAAATGGCAGAAGCATAAAAAGGTATCAAAATTGACAAGTTCAAAAATTGTTTTGAGCAATGGAAAAAGCGTCTTGATAGTTATATTGCATCAAATGAAAAGTACTATGAAGGTGACTGAGGTTTAAACATGTAAGAATAAAGACACAATTTTTCATAAATGCATGATGTTTTTGGGGGGGTCCTCATGCATATATTAGATGGTGGTAGGTGTTATGGAGCAAAACAGAACTTGGAGGACTGAAATCACAATTTAGATAAGGAGGGCAGAAAGCACTTGGGAAGAGTGTGGCATTTGAGCAAAGACCTGAAGACAGTGAGGGAGTAAGACAAGTTGATATCTAGAAGGTTGGTAGAGTGTTTTAGAGATGACGGAGTGGCAAGTGGAAAAGAATGAGCCACAAAGAGAAGGAGACCAGTTCTCAGAGGCAACTTGGGACTCAAGCTTATAGGTTATTGTGAGGATTGGGCTTTTGGGAAACATTTTGAAAGTTTTGAGCAGAAAAGTGACATGATTTGATTTCTGTGTTAATATAGTCCTTTTGGCTGCTCTTGAGAAACAGACTTAAGTGAAACAAAAGAGGAAGGAGGAAAACAAATGAGAGGATCATTTGGAAAGCAATAATGGTAACTTGAACAAAAACGTTAGCCATGGAATTGAATGAAGCAGGCAGATTATGAATATGTTGTCAAGATAAAGTCAACGGGATGCATTGAACAATTACATGGGGGGTGAGAGATAAAGAAGCAAGTCAATGATGATGGCAGATGATTCAGGTTTTTGCTAAAGCAGCTGGAAGATAAGAGTGGGGAAAGTATGAGAAGAACAGGTTTGGACTAAGAAGTAGAGAATCAAGAGCTGTTTTCAATATGTTAAATTGAGTTGTTAATTAGATAATTAAGTTAAGGTATATACTCTTGAAGTTTGGAGTTGAGGAGAGAGGCCCAAGTTGGAGACATTAATATGTGAGTCACCTATAAAAATACTTACATCTCTAATTCAACCAAGATTGTCAAAGGTATAAATATACAGAGAAGAGGTCCAAGGATTGTGCCCTGGCACACTACTCAATGTTCAGATGTTGGGGAGATAAGAAGGGAGTTAATGAAACAAACAGAGTGGCCAGAAAGGGATGAGAAACACCAGAGGAGTATGTACTAGAAGCCCAAAACTTGTTGCTGGGAGGATGTAACCAACTTTGAGAAATAGGGCTAAGGACTAATTTGGATTTGGCAACACAGAAATCACTGATCTTAATATTACTAGAATCACTGAAGAGGTGGGAATAAGAGCCTGAGAGATATAGAAGAGAAAAATTAGAAATAATGAGCACTCACAATTTTTAAAGTTATTTTGCTATAAAGAAAATGTTAGAAGTCAGGATGGAGTGTGACTCAAGGCACAGATGGAGTTAAAATAGTTTATATGTTATATTGATTATTATTATAAACATTGAGAAAATTACAGCATTTTGAACATTGATGAAAAAGACAAGAGAAAGGGAAGAAATTGATCAAGGGGAAAGAGAGGAGAATACCTGAAACTCTGTCTTTGAGTAGGTGAGAGGGAAGCAGACAAAGAGGTTAGACTTTACCAAGTTCAGCATCAATTCTTTCACAGTAACAAGTGAGAAGATAAAACATAGAAACATAAGATGTGGATAGATAGAGAGATGTGATTGCTCACAGATTCTGTCTTCTCACTTAGAGAAAAAAGCAGAGTCAACAAATGAGAATGAAAATAAAAATGGGATGTTAAATATTTGAGAAAAGTGAAAGTTGTAAAAAGTGTTGTTTAGGACATCAGTGTTCAATGTTTGTTCAATTATCCCCTAAAAGAAACTTAGGAAATGCATTTTCTCACACATTTTTACATTAACATCTAAAATTTGTTACTCTATTTACCTGAATGCAAATACACAATGACTGATATGCTGTAAACTGGCATACATCAAATCAAATCATAATACCTGTGCAATTTTACACTCACCATGATCCACTAAAAAACAAAAACATTAATTATTTTTCAAGACAGAAAATTTAGGCCAGGTATGGTGGCTCATGCCTGTAATTCTAGCACTTTGCGAAGCAGAGGTGAGAGAATTGCCTGAGCCCAGGGATTCGAGACCAGCCTGGGCAACTTGGTGAGACTTTGTCTCTAAAATTAAAAAAAAACCAAAAAACCCAAAAAACTTAGTTAGGTGTGGTGACACATGCCTGTAGTTACAGCTGCTTGGAAGATTGAGACAGAAGAGGTTGAGGATTGCCTGAGCCCAGGAGGTCAAAGCTGCAGTAGCAGTGATCATGTCACTGCACGCTAGTCTGGACAACAGAGTGAGACTCTGACAAAAAAAAAAGAAAATTTCACATTTTTTTCTTTTGCCTAAATTGTGGTTCCATTTCATTTCATACAACGTGAAAAGCAATTTAAGGTTAAAGTCACTTATTGATCACCTAACACAATTCTCTGTAATAAATACATTGACTTAAAAATGTGTAATATCATGTCTCCCATTTTAAAATTTTTATTGTGTCTGAATTATCATAAAGTATTAGCTGAAAATAATAAAAAATATATATTACAAATTTTGATGTTTAATTATGAAACATAGGAAACTAATTTTATTGGCAATGTATCATATAATGAGAAAGATAAGAAGGAATATTGTAACTTAATTAAGAAATACTTCACAGATGACAAAGCTGTATTTGTGTTATTGTTGGAAGGCCTAAGAATTTTTATAACTTAGAGCAATGCACTATTAAATAATTTGGGTTAGGTGAAAGTGATGCCTCTCATCTCTCCCTCCTTCTTTCTTTCCTTTATATAGAAGGAGATGGACATTTTAAAATGAAATATGAGAAAAGCAGGCAAATCAATTTTAAGGAAAGAAACCCATGGAAGATTGATCCATATACAATGTGTGATCCTCAATTGAATTCTGGACTTATTTTAAAAAAGTAAAATTAGAAAGAATAATAACATTTTTGCAGAGAATTGGAGAAAATTGCTTAAGTGATGCTGTTATACCAAATGAAATTTCCCAGGTGTGATAATTGTATTGTAGTTATTTTAGGAGGTTTTCATTGTTGTGAGAGATATACTGAGGTCTTTAGGGGTGATGCATCTTGTTATCGTCTACTTACTTTCAAACTTTTTAGTAAAATTGTTGAAGAAAGTAATAGATGAAGCAAATGTGGCAAAACAACTACAAATCTATGTGAACGGAATAAACTGATAACAATAAAGGCGCTCTGTACACTTTGTCAGCTTTAACATCCATGATCAGAGTCCAGTGTTTCTAGCCCTGACTTTCTGGGGTAGAATGAGAAAATTCAACATGTAGGAAGAAAATAGACCCTTTTGCTTTATGTTGAGTAAATGTATATAGAATGTTGAAATTATGCTTATATGGATAAGACCAGAAGGATGGTTTAATATGATAAAAATATAATAATATGCCAGCTTTGAGGCATGGGAATAAATTTGAAAAGTTGAGTATTATATGCCACATACCATAGCTTGCTCTTCTTGACTGTGACATACCCCAGGGCAAATGAAGCAGACTTCATAGACTTTGAATTGGCTTTAGCCCTACTGAAACTCCAACCACCCAGAGAAGGAGGTTATAATTTTTTAAAATCAACAATCACTAATAAAAAAATGTGTCATAGTTAAAGTTCCCAAATCCTAAAGGTCACAATACATATCCTACCCTAGGCCTAGTTCCCCGTACATATGAGTTGTTTGGCAGAAGTTTCACTTCCCTAGAGACAACCAAATGTTTTATTCACCAATGACAGTTGTGACTACAGAAATAATCCTCTTACAGATTGTTCTTTGCAATAAATAAAAATGACAACAGAGCAGTCACCCAAGATCAAATTTTTAGGTCACTTCATGATTATTTTTGGATTAACGATGTTGAAAATTAAGGATTTAAAAAAATGAGATGCTTCTAAATTTCTAAATATGACTAGTGACTTCCTCTCTCATCTTCCCAAAATTATTTGTATATCAATCTGTTAGTATTAATTTTCTCTTCATTGGGGCACAGATTTTCTTACATGCCCTTGACATAAAAATAAGGAAACATAATAAGCTCTGAAACAGCCTCCTTCCTTGCCTCATGTTAGTCTTGCTTCATAAGTAAGTTCCCTTATTTTAGTGAGTTTTTTTTTTTTTACTGTTCTGAAACATAAACTAAAGTTCAAATTCTAAAAAAAATTTCCTTTACCTTCCATGGGCCATTGTTCAATTTTCTTTTCCATAATTTTCCCTTCAGGCTTTTCAATTAAATTGAGCAGAAAAGACACAGATAAGGAGTTTGGCACACTACTCCAAATGATGATAAAAAATAAAAACCTTAATAGCTACTCTTCTATCAATTTATAGAGTTGGCATGGCTTAAGCAAGCAAGCTGTAGTCTGTGCCATAGATTTCTTTTTTCTTAAATTTAGGTTGAAATAATTTTAGATTTATGGAAGAGTTGTGAAGATAGTACACAGTGGTCTCATATATCTTTCACCCATCCTTATCAACTGTTAGCATCTTATATAATCATGGCACATTTAACAGAGAAACTAACATTGCTTAAAAACTATAGACTCTCTTCAGATTTCTCAAGTTTTCTACGAAATGATGATTCTGTCCCAGGATCCAATCCAGGATATCATGTGATATTTCATCATGCCTTCTTAGTCTCATCTAACTCATGGCAATCTCTTGGTCATTCCTTGTCTTTCATAATCTTGACATATTTGAAGAGTACCAGTCACATACTTTTAGAATGACCTTCAATTTTTTTGGTATTTTTTCATGGTTACACTAGCATTATGAATTTTTTGGTAGTGTACCACAGAAATGATGTGCCCATCTTAGTGCTTTCTCTCAGGAAGTACAATCATAGGTACTTAAAAATGCATATTTCACACTGGGAAAGTGAGGAAAGAAAAGAACTGTACAATGGAAGAAGAGCAATGTTATAATATTCTATCTTTGCTGACACTTTTTGTCTAATGTTTACAAGCCAATACTATAAACTAGCAGGTAGGGTGCTGCAAAAATTTCAGTACTTCCACTACCACATTAATCTTTGCAGATTCTGCCATTCCTGCAGTTAAGTCACAGAGCATCCTCTGCCAGAATGTACATTCTGTCTCTGTACCATGCCCCAGGACTGCCTCTTCGAGGGGTGCACCATTCCACATCTGCTCTCCAACTTTTATTACCAACCACGATAAAAGCTAGAGGGAGTCGGTGACTGTTGCTGTTTTTTTCTTTCTTTTGTTCTGCCTCAGGAAATTGCTGATGCCTCAAAATGGGCTATTAACTCTCTTTTACTTATTCTTTCTTCTGACTTTTAACTTATATCTGAGCAGAGAGGCACAGTCTAAAGCAATACCTTAGGGTAGTCCACATTCTTTCCTAAATTATTCTCACCATAGAAGTTCAGCTAAGAATAAGGATATTGTTGAGGAAAACAGAAAGGGGGCAAAGGAAAGAAGAGTCATCACTTCTTATGGCTACCAGGATAGCTTTGTACTGTGCTCAACACTTTTCATCAGATCTCATTTAAATCTGAGAGACCTATGAGGTAAGTATCATTTTCTCTTTTTGACACATGAGGAGAGTGGAGTTCAGTGGGATTAAAAAAATTCTTCAAAGTCTGCTAGGTAGTAAGGGGTAAAGACTATAGGTCATAGAATTTTCCTTTCTCCCTTACCACGAGGTATAAATTACGCATACTTCCTGAGTCTGCGTTAAAAATCTTCTTAGCAATTTCTAATAATTTTTTTTTCATGTGAGACTGTGTCTGGGGCCGTGATGATTTCACATGCTTGAGTGCCTACTTGATAATCTCTCCAGAACAACGCTTTTCCTGCACTCTGTGTTGCTATTTTCAGTACTCTCCAGGAACCCTTAAACTAAAGGACATGATCCTCTTGTGCAGAATACTTCAGCCAACTCATCTCTGACCAGTCCCTTAAAGCAGAGAGCCATCTGTTGTTATTAGCACCACGAACAAATAATCCGGGTCTTCTTTCCTTTCAGGCACGTAGCCTTCCCCCTTTGAAGCTAGGTGTGGCCATATTCAAATCCTAATCCTGCCCTATGACACTTAAGGGATTTGGACAAGAAAATTAAGGCCCCTGAATCTAAGTTTCCATATTTGTCAAATGAGGAAAACATACTGATTGCAGAGGGTTGTTGTAGGGGTTGAGTGACTGTGTAAAGAACCTAGGATAGTTATTTGAAGGATTTCTCTTTTTCTTGCAAACAGAATCACTCTTTCCTTTCCTTCTTCTCTCATAGCATGTTACTTACAGAAACTTTAGTGAACACATATTCACATAATATTGCAGTTAATTCTTGCAAGTTGCTTTCTCCTACCATTGTGGAAAAGAGTTGGCAGAGATGACTTCTTATAAAGGTTTGCATTCTCAGTTTTTAGTGCAGTTTCAGGATATAATAACACACACAATAAATGTGTGTTAACTAAATTAGTGACAATGAAAGAACCAATAATGAATGAATGAATGATGAACTCTACCTGGAAAGTTATACTCATTCTTCAAAATCCAGCTTATTGGCTCCTTCACCTATAATATCCTCGATTGTCCCAAATACCATTAATACCTTCTTCCTTGCAATTACATTGACCTATCTAGCTAGCCATCACCTATCTCTGTTTATAACAATACTGTGAAATTTAGAGTAAACTCTTCAACTACAACAGCCCCAGCAAAGCAACTACCATATTTTTTTTTTTTTTTTTTTGAGTTGGAGTTTCACTGTTACCCAGTCTGGAGTGCAGTGGCACGCTCCTGGCCACCGCAGCCTCGACCTAATGGGTTCGGGCGATCCTTCCTCCTCAGCCTACCAAATAGCTGGAACTACAGGCGCGTGCTACCATGCCCAGCTAATTTTTGATTATTGTAGAGATGTGATCTTGCCAAGTTGCCCAGGCAGATCTCGAACCCTCGGGTTCAGGCAATCCACTTGCCTCGGCCTCCCAAAGTGCTGGGATTACAGCCCCACTGATCAGCCACCAAACCTGGCACCATAATTAACTGAGTCATTATTATTAGGTACTTGTCTCTCTGCTAAGCACATTATTTGATTATTTCATTTACTCTTCCATCCATCTTATGAAACAGATATGGCAATCACCATTTACACATGAGGAAACTGAGGCTTAGAAAGGTTAAATAACATACCTAAAGGTCACACACTTAGAAAGCATCAGGGCTCGAATTCTAGTCTCCACCCAAACCCTGACCTCATAACCACTGCAATAGACATCCCTCCTATTCTTTGGACCTCTGTACTGTCATATTCCTTCCTTATAGCCTCCATATATAATAAAGTGCTTGGAACACAAGTAATATTTCATAACTTGTGTTGAACTAAATCATTTCTATGATTTTTTAAAATTGATTTTGAGTTTATTTGAACATTTTACCTAAAATTCCACCACTTCAGTTTGGAAAGCTTCCAGAACAAAGGGCACACATTCCATGTCCAACACTACTTTGAGTAAACAGCATTCCACAACTTGTCAGTCCAACAATGTGCCTCCACTGATACACAATAGAAACTACTCAGTATCTTGTTCTAAAAACTATAACAAATTACTTGTTTTTTTAAATGAAACTTAATTTAATACAGATTTTTGTCTTACTTGTGTGTCATATTATGTTAGAATGTACTTATCCTAGAGACACTAAGTTTTTATGTCAAAAAGTTACTCATTCATTCGTGCTAATGATGTACTATTCTGTCCTGCTAAGTGACCCATATCTCTGAACCGGGAGCTTTTTTGAATTTCATCTGTTAATTTGACCCTGATTTCTGAACTGTAGCTTCTCTTTGTAAATAGACTTGCCTTTCTGTTTTTGACCTCTGTTCCTCATAATCAGATTAACTCAGATAAAGCTGCTTCGGGGAAGAGGTCAAAACCATTGCCAATAATAGTAGTTGCCCTACTTCAGTCTATTTTCAACACAGTAGCAGGAAGATCCTGTTGCACCAAAGTCTGATCAGACCCACTGCTGCCTCACAGCTCAAAATCTTCCAGTGGTTCTAACCTCAGTCACAGTAAAAGCCAAAGCGTCCTTTTTCCTACAACGTCCTACACTATTTGCATTCTCCTCCACTGATTTTTGTCACTGATTACCTTTATCCTAATCCATTCTCTTACAGCTGAATTTCCACTTTGTCTAAACATGCCAGGAATATTTCTACCTCAGGGCCTTTGCACTTGATATTCGTGTTGCCTTTTTCAAGATAGTCCCTCCGTCTGTCAAGTCTTTATTTAAATGCCCCCTTCTCATCAAAACATTCTCTAATCTCCTTATTTAAATTTGTAACACCCATTCTTTATTTTTAACCAGAACACTTATCACTATCTAGCATCACTATCCAGAATGTTACACATTAAACCATTCTGTTTGTTGTCTATGTCCCTAGAATACTGTGTAAACTTCATGATATAGGCACTTAAAAAAAATTTATTTATTTATTATTATTTTTTGAGTTGGAGTCTCACTCTATCGCCCAGACTGGAGTGCAGTGACTGCTCCCGGCCACTGCAGCCTCGACCTGCTGGGCTCCGGCGATCCTTCCGCCTCAGCCTACCAAGTAGCCGGAATTACAGGCATGCGCTACCACGCCTGGCTGATTTTTTGATTTATTGTAGAGATGAGGTCTTGCTGCCCAGGCGGGTCTCAAACCCTCAGGCTCAGGCAATCCACTCACCTCAGCCTCCCAAAGGCGCGGGATTATAGGCTGAGCCACCGAGCCCGGCTTATAGGCACTTTTTATTTTGAACAGTATTATATTACAGAGTCCGAAAAGTTCTCAAACATACTTGTCAAATGACTGAAAGGTAAATAAATAGACACACCATTATTGACTTTTGCACAGATTTGGATTATTATTACTAAATGATACTAGCCAACTTATAAAAGCTAAAGTTAAGTGTTCATGTTTTACTAATATTTTTATTTTTTAAATTACATTTAAAAAAGAATATGCTAAAGGCAGTGTTCTTTTCGAGGTGAAGGTTGCCTTTTAGGTGAATGTAATACTTGTAACACTGCTATTGTCAATTTACTGCCAGGGAAGATCAAAGGAAGAAACTGAATGTCACTGATACGAAGAGGTAGAGACATGAATGTAGCTTTGAAGAGGAATCTATCCAAGCCCTGGCATTGAAAGAAAGTTTGAAAAAAAAATTACGTCAGGAAAAGGATATGCATTTTTGGGGAAGCATTTCTGTGTTTTCCAATGGAATACCATATTTTAATGGCCCAACCTGACTTATAATTATAAGAAAATAGATCAAATAATCTTTTCTTATTATGAGAAGATCACACTGTTTCCACCACTAGCATTTTACTGCTGGCAATTTTAATACTAACTCTGAGAGAACTGTGTAAGTTGTATTAATTGCCCCACAATTATTCTACAAAAAAATTTACCAGCAGTTGCTCTTATCTAAAAATGATATGGAACTGCTAACTCACTATTTTTTTTTTAAGAGTAAACGTTTTTTCCTAAAACAAGGGCAAATAGCAACTGGTTATAGATTAGAAAACATTTGTGCAATGTAGAAGCAGTTTTTCTTTCTAGCTACATATTAGAATCACCTGGGAACTTTTGAAATTACTAGTGTCTGATAGTTCATGTTCACACTTCTCCTACTTCCAAAGAGATTTTGGTTTATTTGGTCTTCCCAGCAATCTATTTTTTGACATGTTCCCTCATGTGATTTAATATGTAGCTAATTTTAAGAAAAATATGTGTAGTAACAGAAAAATACATATACACCTTTCTGCCTAATAATCTTCCCTAATTGATTGATTCATTCTAAATTATACCACTATGTACTAGAAACTGTGCTAGGGGAACAAGTTCATGGGGTTTATACTTATTTAGGAAACAAATATATTGAACAGAAAAGCAGGAAGTGTTATTAAAATGTTAATACTGTGTAGAGCACTGCTATAATCATCTCAATGACATATTATTGACAATTCCTTTCCTTTTTATCCATACTCTGAGAATATAAACTCAAGTTAGTCTAAATTGTTTTTTAACACTTATCTAAACAGAGTCTAAGATCTAGTGAAACTCGGCTACCATCTATAACTTGACAAAACTTGTACCACTCCACTGCTCCCTGTACTTGGAATGTCTGCTCTAGGAGAAAGCACAGCCAAAAGCCATGTTTATGGAAAATTTAAGAGAGAGAGAGAGATTCAAGTTCACTTTGAGACAAGACAAGAACTCTTCAATTATGTCAAACCCCTCTGTGTGGTTTCTATTCTCTAGACTAAACATTCTGTTTCCCATAACCAGCATTTCTCTTTGGTAAGTCCTTTCTGTCTTTCTCTCTCTCTCACTGCCACTGCTCCTGCCCTGGTCCAGACCGATTCTTCTGATGAGGACTGTGGGAACAATCTTCTCAGCACTTTTTTTTTGTCTTTTAGCATCTCCACCCTCCAAACAGTCCTTCACAATTCCAAAAAATATGTCTGAAACTCAGATCACATCATTATACTGTCCACGAAAATAAAATTCAGTCATATTTGAATTGCCCACATAAGTGGTTTAGCATAGTATACAGTTTTGTAGAATTTGACTCTGGTCATATTCTCCAGTGCAGCTTTAACTAACCCAGTCTAAATATACAGGACTACTCATTATTTTCTTGTTTTGTTGATAAAAATAAATTTTATTAAATGAAAAAGTAAAACAAAAAGCATGGAAACATTTTTAGTCATTGATGCAATTTTTGATAACAATAGGAAAATGTGAATGCAAATCTACAGTCTTTGTAGAGAAATGAATTTTCCTGGGTTTCTGACAAGTTGGGTAGATTGCTGATTTTCCCTGCTTATAAATCTTACATGGTTTTTAAACTGACCTCAAAGCTTAAATAGTCATGCAAATGCCTATGCATAAACAAGATAAAGTTATTTTAAGCAGAATCTACAATGTATGGAAAACTGGGGCAAACTACTAAGTAACGTTTAGTTTCAAAACTCATTAAAAACATAATCTTTTGGGTTGTTAGAGCATATAAAAGATACACAGCAAGCATTTTGAACAGAATAATATATTTAAAGTTTTTTTTTTGTAAGAAAGCAGGATTTATTGAGAGGACAGAAAAGCTCCCACAGTGGGAGGGGACCCAAGGAGGTTGCCCTAAAGTGATATCTTAGAGTTATAATTCGTGATATATTGGAGGCATATTATTATTTGTTGTAATATACTTTTATGTGCAGGTCATAAAAATAATTTAATTATAAACTAATTATAAATAAATTAGGTAATTCCCAAGTATTTAAAGTTTTAATTAATGCAGAATCCTCTTCTTCATAAATTCTTGAAGCTCAGAGACCAGTGGATGATGAAAAGAAAAGGGAGGAGTGAAACTATTCAAAAGCATGCTCAAAAGAAGAGGTTCACCTGATATGTTGAGAGTAATGATTGAGTGGCTTTTATGCTTTAATTTTGTAAAGAGATAGAAAATCCTAATGATTAATCAGAAGGTTAGAATCCAGAATTCTCTTTCCTTTGTCAAATGTTTCCCCTACCATGTATTCATTTTGTGTTTTCTTGAGCTCTTGCTCCCTCTGCAAGTGGGCCTAATCTATACCCAGCAGTGATGTCAGCAGTTGGCACTTATTTTCTGACTGCAGGGTGTAGGCCAGAGGGCCTTTGACAAGAAAATGGAGATCCAATGCTGTCCTTCTTCTTTTCCCTCCATCGCCAACTCTGTTACACACAGTGAAGTCTCTTAGGTGCATGTCTGCATGTATACATCCTGGCCCACTGGTACAAGCTCCTCCACTATAAGCAGCCCCCTTTGGCTCTATGGTCCTAGGGATGCACATATCAGAGGTGAGGTCTACAGGCAAAGAAGGAGGCTCATTCAGTCCAAGGAAGCAGGTTCGGATGAGGGGATCCTGGATTTTCAGGATTCCTGGTACATGGAAATGGTTTAGAAGAAGTAACAGGGCACTGAATCCAGTACAGCCTCTTGGCCTAAGGAACATCTGTTCTGTTGGGGAAGAACGTGATCACAGAAGGACCAGAGCAGGGCTCACTATAGCACAGAGTATAAGACAGAGTTTCCTCTGTGTTCTCAGGTCCCTGAGGTAGAGTAAGACTGGAGAGTCAACAAGTCAGTCATTCAGCAGCTACTATATCATGAAAACGTTGCTTTGCAGATGGAAGGAACCAGGTTGAGGAAGTCACAAGTTAAATGCACCGTTACACTGGGCTCATAAAATTTCCTTTGTACTCACTTTTCAACTAAGTCCTCAAATACTACTATAACATTTATGATTTGCTTATGGATATCCCTCTCTTAGCATACTATTTTCTGCTTGAAATTTTTCTATATTCTATTTAAAAACCTAGGACAGACCAGGCTCGGTGATCAGCCTGTAATCCCCTGCTTTGGGAGGCCAAGGTGAGTGGATTGCCCGAGCCCGTGGGTTCGAGACCTGCCTGGGCAACTTGGCGAGACCTCATCTCTACAATAAATCAAAAAATTAGCCGGGCATGGTAACACGCGCCTGTAATTCTGGCTACTTGGAAGGCCGAGACGGAAGGATCACCAGAGCACAGCAGGTCGAGGCTGCAGTGGCCAGGAGCGGCCACTGCACTACAGTCTGGGTGACAGAGTGAGACTCCAACTCAAAAAAAAAATAAAAATAAAAAATAAAAACCTAGGTCAAATATATACTCTACATGGAACTTTGTCTGATTTACCATCAGTGGAATTAACTGAAGTACATGTTTAGATAGCACTTTGCACATGACTCTAACTTAACATTCCTGCACAGCATTACATTAATTTATGTGAGTTTTCTTTGAGTGTAAGTTCATTGAGAACACGAACTGCTGTTCATTCTTTTTCTTTCTTTTTTTTTTTTTTTACTCCAAACCAAGTATGGTGCTTGGTAGCCACAAAGGATACAACTAATTTTTCATAAATTGAATTAAGCACAGGTACTAAGTTTTCTATTCCAATAATGATTTGTTCATCTTTTTTTTAAAAAACTAATTTCTATCATAATAGAAATTGTAACATAATATTTCTATGGAAAATGTAACATAATATTCTGGGTATTATTTAACCAGGATGGCTGTCTACAATGGATATATTACCTCCATGATCTAGACCATCTTTGGCAAACTTTTTTAAAATAAAAGTTCTTATAGTAAATGATTTAGGCTTTCTCTGGCTATAAAGTCTCTTTCAGACCACTGAACTCTGCTACTGTAGCATAAAAGCAACATAGATAATATGTAAACAAATGGACATGGCTGTTTCCCAGTAAAAGTTTATTTACAGAAACAGGTGGCAAGCCAGATGTGGCCCTGATCTACACCAGACTTTCTCACACATGGTTTACAAGAAAATGAGTTTGAATGGCTTAAAGCATTCAATTGTATACTGAACTACTCAAATACACACTCAGAATGGTAATAGTTATGCGCCATCTTTAGGAGCATTAAAAAATACTTATTTAAATAGTTTTCTAAAGGATTGGCAGTAGTGGGAAATTGCCAGGATAATGATGGGGAAGCAGGATTGGCAGTAGTTGGAATCTGCCTAGGGAAGGGGGACATACCTCATCAACAAGGGTATCTGCATAATGAACATTTGTATACCTAATCCTGAATTGTACCCCACATGTTTAAAATAAAAAAATTAAAAGGTAAAGAAAACAAAAATAAATGGTTTTCTTCTTCCTATGATTCAAATGATTAACCTTGGCTGACAAAAAATGTATCTAGACTCTGGACTTCCACTCATGAATAAGCCTAAGACTATATTCTAATTTTACACACCTTACCATTAATCCATATTGATTTTCTTTCAAATAATTCCCCTTAGATCTTTTTCACTTTAGTTGTTTTATTATATCAAGAGTGGAAACAGTACATTTATCATTTTAAATTCTTTCCTTATAGGTTTTGTCAGGAAAAACTCCCAGTTTTTACACAGATTATTAACAAAGTAGTATTTCCTCAATCTAGATCTTGTGAACTTATAACTGAATACATACAGCTGAAAACCAGACTAAAATTCTTATTTAAGTGTCTAAGAAATGGTTTTTAGTTGAATACTATATATACCTCTGAACATTTTGGTATCCAACACTATCCAAGTTCTATAGTTATTATCAAGGCCAAAAACTTGAAATCTCTTTTGACTCCTCCTCTCTTTCATTTTATTTACTTTAGTAGAAAATTGTGTCGGCTCTACTTTTCAAAACATATCCAGAATATAACCACTTCTTAACGTCTATCCAGCAATCGTGCTGGTCCAAGTAACCTTAATCTTTCCTTTCAATTATTGCAGTAACCTTAAAACTGATCTCTGTCTCTACCATTGTCTTTTTCAGTTTACTCTCAGCATCGTAGTTAGGTCCTTTTAAATCATAAAACATGTAAGTTTCTCTTTTGTTCAAACTCCAAAGTATAATCAGTTTTAGCAATTATAGAAAAATCTATCTGAAATTGGGGAAACACGTCAAACCTCACCTAGATTGTTGTAGGTCTAGGGACTTGAGCAGATGGCATCTGACATTGAATCTGAAACCTTATCACACAACCAGAGGTTTCCAATTTTACATCCATGGGCTAATTATTTTATTAGTGTTTAGATATCTTAAAATATATAATAAAGAACCTCTACTCCTACTTCTGACATAAAATAAGTTCTAAGTCCCTTAGGTCTAGATTCTAGTATCACGTTGTATTAAACTTTAGGACACGGCTCTGTTAATTTTTTTATTTTCTGTAGAGAAAAGGTCTTGCTATGTTGTCTGGACTGGTCTTAACCTGGGCTTCCAGCCTCCCAAAGTGCTGGAATCACAGGAATGAGCCATCATGCCAGACTTAAAGTGTCCCTTTTTAATTCTCCTTTTCTCTAACTTTTGTTCTAAAAGTCTGAGCCCATATTTCAGGGTCAAATACCTGGTGTGGAGTCCACGTGAACAAGCTTTTTAGTTGCAGGGACTTATATAGAGTTTCCTCTCTGTCCCAGGGAGCTTAGGGACCTTGGTGTCCTTGATAGCTCATGCCTCTTTACCTATCCTCTTACTTCAGGAAATACTTTTAGGCTTTGCTTTTTTTTTTTTGAGTTGGAGTCCTTTTTTAAATTTTTAAATTTTTATTTATTATTTATTTTTGAGTTGGAGTCTCACTTGGTCGCCCAGACAGGAGTGCAGTGGCCGCTCCCGGCCACCGCAGCCTCGACCTGCTGGGCTCCGGTGATCTTTTCGCCTCAGCCTTCCAAGTAGCTGGAATTACAGGTGCGCGCTATCATGCCCGGCTAATTTTTTTTAATTTATTGTAGAGATGAGGTCTCACCAAGTTGCCCAGGCGGGTCTCGAACCCACGGCCTCAGGCAATCCACTCATCTCAGCCTCCCAAGGCGCGGAATTACAGCTGAGCCACTGAACCCGGCTGGGTTTGCTTTCTTAACCTGTTCCCTCCATCTAACCTTTTTTGAAAATCCTTCCTTCCAGTTTTAGCCTTTGATTTCTCACTTGAAATTGCCTGAAATCATCTTGCACAAGACTCATTCTTTGGTTTCTTTCTATCTCACCTCTACTCACTCCTACATCCAGGTAGAGTTTCCGTGGACCCGTGACAGGTTGGAATCTTGGGAATTTAGCTTGAAAAAGAAAGGAAGTCAGACATTAGTTTATGTATGTATGTATGTATGTATGTATGTATGTATGTATGTATCTTGGTTGGAGTCTCACTCTGTCACCCAGGCTGGCGTGCAATGGTACGTACACAGCTACTACAGCCTTGATGTACTGGCCTCTGGTGATCCTTACACCTCAGTCTTCCAAGTACCTGGAACTACAGGCACACGCCACCATACCCAGCTAATTTTTTTATTTATTGTAGAGATGAGGACAAGTCCAGCCAACCCAGACTAGTCTAGAACCCCTGGACTCGAGCAATCCTCTTGCCTTCACCTTCCAAAGTGCTGGGATTACAGGCATGAGTCACTGTGCCAGGCAAACACCATCTGTGAAGAGAATATTTTTTCCTTTACTACAAAAGACTCAACACCACTTCTTTGAGAACTCAAGTTTGTTATTCTCCATCAGAAAGAAAAAGTTAACAGTTTTAAAAGTTTAGAATTATTTTATGCTATCTGTTAAATGTGAATGGTGACTGGAAGTTAAAAGAGAAGATAAGCAGCACACATACCAAGAATAAAAGCAACCTTATCATTGTAATTGCTTGAATCGCCTGCATTTTATATTTTGATTTCTTTGGTTGGTAGATTTAAAGAGCCATCTTCACACACATTCAAAATGTCATTGTACTTTAGAATCCCTTAAAACTGAATACTTTTCAAGCAGCTATATTATTTATCTTCTTAATAACAGACAAACAAATGAAGAGACATACAGATAAACATACAAATAAACAGATTGTGTGTGTGTGTGTGTGTGTGTGCATGCACTCACACACTCCAATCACATTTCCCATAGAAACTATACATTTTTCATGAAGTCCAGGTAATTTGAACCTTACCAAACTTGTCTTCATATTAATTTTTTCCAATTAATCACGTATAAACTCAAACTTGTTTTCACATTTGTATTTGATACTTGTGTAACCTTTAATCTATCAGCAGAGCAAAAAGCTGAACTGAATTTTAAAAGATATACCAGATTATATCTAGCATTTATTAATCACTTATCGGGTACCAGATACCATTCAAAGCTCTTTACAGATTTTATGTATTTAATACTAAAGACAATATCATGAGATAAAGTTTATAGTTATTCTAATTTTAGCAAAACAAAGGAGATACAGAAAGTCACAAAAGTGTGCGTCACAGCAGGGATTTAAAGACAGAAGGTAAATTTGAGTTAAGAATTCTCTGTGGAAGTTCTGACTCACAGGAGAAAAAGAATTTTCACTCAACAATTTTTTAATTAATGTTATGTTATACTAATTTTGTATAGTCATCATTAAAAAAATCTTCAGAGAAATTGTTATTACAAACAAAATATTCATGACAAAAAAGAATAAAAAGAAGGTCATGTCTGAAAATATGCTCACCCATACAAACACATAAAACACTAGATTCAGCCAGAAAGGCTGATGTGCATCTAATTAGAAAATATCCGAATTAGTTATCTTTTGTTTGTTTGTTTTTCATCATCATCTTTTCCTTAATCTTCAAATGACAGTAGGATAGATATGTTGCTGTTACATTCGCAGTAGTAATTTACTAGAAAAAGGAAAGTCATGTTCAATAAGTTTTTTATTGCAAAGTAAATGTTTAAAAATTCTGATAATTTTCAAGCAAAACAATGACAGTTGAAGACTCCTTGGCATACAGAGAAGTTTCTGAAAAAATGCTGGATCAACTTTCTGACCATTTTTGACCCATATCTGAACGTTTTCCAACAATATGTCAAGAGATACCGTTTGCATTTGAAAAAACATTAAACAACATAATCATCAACAACAACATAATCTCTCACTACTGCTATCAGGGACTTTGCGGTGGGAGTGTGAACTAGTACAAACTTCTGCATAGTTATGTGTTTAGCAAGTAATACACGTTTATACATGTATAATGTTTCCAGAAAGACATTATAGGAAAATAGTCAGAAATGAAGATCAAGATTTATATACAATATCTCTTTAATATCTATTAAAATGCATTTTATAATCATACAAATTTGGGTAATAGAAAAATATACCTAAATTTTTTTTTTTTTTTTGAGTTGGAGTCTCACTCTGTCGCCGAGACTGGAGTGCAGTGGCCGCTCCCGGCCACCGCAGCCTCGACCTGCTGGGCTCCGGGGATCCTTCCGCCTCAGCCTTCCGAGTAGCCGGAATTACAGGCATGTGCTACCATGCCCAGCTGATGTTTTATTTATTGTAGAGATGGGGACTTGCTGCCCAGGTAGGTCTCGAACCCGCAGGCTCAGGCAATCTACTCACCTCAGCCTCCCAAAGGTGCGGGATTACAGGCTGAGCCACTGAGCCCGGCACCTAAATATATTATAAAGCACTACACAAGCATACATATACCATTTGACTTCAGATACATAAAAATACACTCAAATCTGCATCAGGCTCTGTCCTCTATACTGTAGGCTGTATGCGGGGATAAAAAACAACAACTGTGTTTTGTATTTTCATTTCTCCAGCATCTCATTTAATATCAGAAACAATCAATGCTCATTGCCCCTCCCCAAGAAAAAATATAAAAATGAGTGAATACATTTAGTGAGCAGCCTGGTAAGGAGTTCTTTAAGCATCCAACATTTCCAAGTCCTGAGCTAATTGCTTAACTGAACAAAGTACTTCTACAGAAAGCAGACAGCCTAGTCAAAGGAAGTGTTATTCTTCTCTCAGTTTTACAGATTAGGCCATAGAATGTTTCTATTTGTTCATTTAAAAGAAAACAAAACAAAGATAATAGTAGTCTAAAAACAATCTCGGAGGACCCTTATACATTTTAAATGACACAAAGCATGAAAAGTATTTAGCACACAAACATGTAGCACTAAATAAATAAGAGCTACATTTATTACAGCAAACCAAATCTCTCAAGGTTTATTGAGATGCACCGTGTGAACATTTTTTCTGTCTGCTTTTCTATTTTTTTCTATAGTGTCCATCAATGTCAGTATGTTAGCTAACAATGTGTCCAGTACTTAGTAGATGCTATCTTATCATCCGTCACTTAAAATCTCTTAAGAGCTTCACTCTGTTTTTATAACAAAATATAAACTCCTTAAACCGACACAATAGACACTTGATGGCCTGGACTGTCGCTGCCTCTCCCTTCCTATCTCCCACTGCTATCTCAAATGTGCCCTCAGCCAAAACAAATTGCTTATATTCTCTGAATGTTCTACTTTCCAGACTTTGTGATGCTGTGACCCAGCCCAGAATACAATTTTTCCTTGATCTAGCTTCTAATCTTTCTTAAAAATTTAACCTGTTTGTTTTTATTGAATTTCTTTTTTACAATTTTAGCTTTTTTCAAAAATGTTTACTTTTTAAACTTTCCTATTTTGAAATAATTTTGGATAGATAGAAGAGCTATAAAGATAGTCCAGAAAGTTCCCATACGCCTATCATCTTGTTTCCCATGACATTTAAGTGGTAATAAATTAGCAGCCTACTTTATACATGATTGTCTCTTCATTGCTAGAATTAAGCCTCACTGCTCTACAAAAACAAGTAAGCAAACAACAACAAAGCAATATACAAGTATTTGGCTTTCATCTTCTCATTTACCCATATGATTATTTCTTGAAGACCACTAAGATTCAATACAACATGAACAGATTGATTTGGAATTGTGAGGATAAACAGAAAATTGTATAAGTCTGCCTTGATGAACTATCACAGAATAAAAAGCTGAATATCACATGTTCTCATTCATAAGTGGATACTATACACTGGGCATACATGGGCACGAGGATGGGAGCAACAGACCTCTGCTAAGAACCTAGGATCTTCAGGAGTGAAGGAGAAAGCGGGACAAGGGATACAAGACCACCCATCAGAGAAGAAGGGCTCATCAAAGCCCAAACTTACCTTCATGCAATACACTTATGGAACAAATTCTCACATGCACCTAACGATTATAAAACTTAAAAGAAGTCTGACTTAATAGAACTCCTGCTAAGAATTTAAACAAAAATCATATTTATTAATTGACTCAGCCCTTTTTGGTTCCAGCCCAGACTCCTCCCATGAACAAACACAGGGTCAGTGCAATGAACAGATCTGCTCAGAAAATTTATTCCATCCTGTAACCCTACTTACTCACATGTACACACTTACCACTGCATCTTTTCGAATACCTTACCTTTTATTTACTCTAAGAGGTAACTACTTTAAGTGACATGCAACATTCAGAATGAAGGCTTTGACTTTTATATCCTATAATAGTGCAATTCACATATGAAGTTGCTAAATAATGATAACACCTGTAACTTCTGTTTTGCGGCCACCTAAGGAAACGAGCTAAATGAAAGCTGAGTTATTTTCTTTTGATCCTTCTAGAAGTGATTTTTAAAATGAGGATTTTCATCTATGTAGTTATAGGAGGTATGCACTCTCTTATTATTTATCCACATGTAAGCAAATTCATTTACTAAGACTGAAACTAGGAAAAAGAAATTTGGTATTCTTAAATTACACAATTCTGATACAACTACATGATACTTTTTGGCATAGTCATTCATATTTGGCAAAAATAATTACTTTCGACAAGTCAGTCATGGTGGTTAATGCCTATAATCCCAGCACTTTGGGAGGCTGAGACGAGAGGATTGATTGAGGTTAGAAATTCAAGACCAGCCTGGGTAAAAAAGCAATATCCTGTCTCTACAAAAAAATAGAAAAATTAACTGGGCATGGTTGCATATGCCTGTAATTCTGGCTATTCAAGAGACTAAGGCAGGAGAATTACTTGAACCCAGAATTTCAAGGCAGCAATAACCCATAATCATGTTACTGAACTCCAGCCTGGGTGAAAGGGTGAAATCCTGTCAAGCAAACAAAAAAGAAAATAAACACATAAAAACGAATAAAACAATGTTTATTTCTTAAAATAAATATGCTAAATTATGATGCACGAGGTACCTTTATTCCTTTTTTGTTCTACCGTGCCTTCCTTGATAATAGATTACCTTAAATTTATCATTTAAGGTGTCAGTTATGCTATTATTATAAAGAAGAGTCACTTTTGATTCTTAGTGTCTTTCTTCTCATCCTCTTTTTAGAATTCCTTCAGTGTTTTTTTTCTGCTATTACATTTAATCTGTAAGATCATATATTTACAAAAGCTAAAAGAAATTTAATGTGAGAGAAAGTATAACATGTTTCCATTACTGGCATTACAATGAATTTTATATCACTTGTATGCTGTTAATATTTTTACATTGAAATGTCATCAACAAGCCAAGAAATCTCTGAGGCAACCAAAAGTTAGGAGACAAGAATGTAACAGATTCTTCCTCACACCCTTTGGGAAAAAAACCAACTCTACCAACACTTTGATTTTAGATGTTGAGCATCCAGAACTGTGAGATAGCAAATTGCTATTGTTTAAGTCACCCAGTTTTTGGTACCCTCTTATGGCAACCTGAAAAAATTAATACAGTTGTCTTGTATTTTATATAAATGTGTCTATTCTTATATTAACGGTTTTTTGTTTTGTTTTGAGTTGGAGTCTCTGCCGCCCAGGCTGCACTGCAGTAGCATGATCACGACTCAGGGTAACCTCTACCTTCTGGGCTCAGGAAATCCTTCTGCCTCAGCCTCCCAAGTAGTTGAGGCTACAGTTGCACACACATTAATTTTTTAAAATGTTTTGTAGAGATGAGACCTCACTATGTTGCCCAAGCTGATCTTGAACTCCTGGCATAAGCAATGCTCTTGCTTCAGTCTCTAAAAGTACTGAGATTACAGGCATGAGTCACCATGTCCTGACAATGTTAACAGTTTCAGAAGGTAATTTAAGAAAAATCTGAAACATGTAGATAACTTGTCATATCACTTAGTAAAAGCCAGGTATCTAGATAATGAATGAAAAATATTGATAATATCAGACATGAAACTTAGAGAAAGATACAGTAAATGAATTGCCCTTACATTCTACAGAAACAAATGGAAGACTTCATAATCAAAAGAGAAGCAAAATGAAATCGTTGGTGCATCGTATTTCCTAAACCCCACACACCACATATACCCTATGGAAGTCTATGTAGCTTTTTTTCCAACAAACTGTTCTGCCTTGTTCAGAATTCTAGTAGAGATACCAGAATCTACTCAAGCTAATGGGGATTTTGTCGCAGCATATTAAATGGCTTATTGAATCATTGAGAAGGCTGAAGAAATAGAATTTAAGATAAACATGTAGTACCTAATTCTAAAGTATTCCACAGAACAAGGATCCAGGAGAATTACTATTCTCTCCTCAATTAGCAAGTCACCATCTCCAGGCCTCCGTCACCACTGCTGTGATAAGGAAAACAATCAGCAGTGACAGTTCCAGAGCTACAGAATGTCTGTGACAGTCTGCACCAGCAAAATCTGTGTCACATGTCCCACCTCTCGATATGCTCATAGCTGCTGGCGGGATGCTGAGACCTCTGCTAATGCTGCTTCTAAAACTCCACACACCTTTGTGCTTGTTGGCAGAGAGAGCAGAACCCAAAGAAAACAGCTCTCTGAGAAGGCATAAGATTGACTGAACCTGATCACATTGTAGATTGTAGCTTTCTATATTCCGCTATTCGTCAAGGTCCACTTAAAAAAGAGTGGATGACAATGAGCACAAAGCCACCAAATCTACCAGTAATGTTGTTTTGTTATGAAAGTCCCACAGTTACCCGAGGAAGCCTCTAGTTTAGGAGTCCTTTCTCTTCATTGCCACATACAGACTATTAGCCTTTCTCCTTTTTGAAAACCTTGAATTTTGAAGCTCCTGCTTTCAGACTACCTTTTGTCTGATACCTTTCCTTATTGCAGTAATTTAAAGATGCTGCAGATTTACCTTAAAGATTTTAACACCTGGATCATCACCAATTTCACTTTTTCAGTCACAATTTTTGATGATTCAATATCAGTGCAGAAGAATCTTGACCATCTCTTTGTCAAGTAATTGATCCTCAATCACAACTTGGCCATCTACTTTCAAGGCCACATCTATGTCCTGCTAATAGAAGCAAGTTCACCCCAATTCCCATAATCTCAGTTCTTAACATCTCATTCTCTGTGTACCACCTTCCATATTTCTAACTACTTTCTCAAATGGCCAAATTCAGCAATTATTCAGACTAGAACGGGGTATTCTAGCTCACACAGCCACTATCGACTATCCCTTCAATCTTTGTCATGTCCTCACATCCCTAGTTATCCATCTTAGGTATTATGACTCATCATGATGATCACTTTCATGCAAACATCTTCACCTTTCTAAGCATTGCCTTCTCTTCCCCAGTTCCCCCAAAACCACTTTCCATATCTTGTCATTTTTCATAATATCTATCAATTGTCTATCTATTATATATTTATTTATCATATATCTATCTTCTATCTACCTAGTTGCCTCTTTTCTGACTTGACTATAATTTTGATGAAGGTAAAGATTCTTTTGCTTGCACTGTTACCTCGGACTGTGAAATGGTGTCTAGTATATAGTAAGAGTTCAATAAATATTTACTGAGTAAACTAATGACATACTTATCTTGCAATATTTTTTAGTTTAATTAGAATAATGCCTTTTACATGAAAGCTACTGAAATCTTTTACTGAATAAATGCATCATATAGAATTAGCAATCCTAAAATTAAGAAAAGCCTCCTTAAAATCCTATTTTATCTACTTATTAAAGGTAAATGAAAAAATCAATTTTGTAAAGTCAAAGACGTGCAAAATATATAAAGGCAATCTTTTTTGTTGCATATCATACTTTGGAAATTTTCTTCTCTTTAAAATAAGTTTTTCTCATAAAATGTCCTATCTTTTAAATGAAAATCATTCAAAGTAGCAATATAATTTTCAAAGATTAAAGTATATGAAATAACTAATTAAATAAATTATTCCATTGGCCAATTAAAATAAATATAAGTTATTGTAATATTGTGCTAAAACTGATTATCTTCACATCGATTCTATTCTCTTCAAGCTGTCTTTAAGAAAGGATATTAAATGACTTGAAAATACTTAAAGATCCATTTTAATGATGCCTTTCAGCAGTCACAATGTAGTTTCCAAATTATTAATTACATCAGGTAAATCAACTGTGACAATCTATTAATAGGAAATGAAGAAGAAATTAAATTAGTAAAAACTGTTTAAACAGATTAGCTAATTATAGAAAGACCCACATTACATAAACATGCTATAGAAAAGCCTCTAAATGTACACTTACATGCATGGGACTTTTGATTGTTTTCAGCAATGTTGCTTTCATTATTATAATGAACGCTCTAGGAAC
This sequence comes from Carlito syrichta, assembly GCF_000164805.1. Classification (NCBI taxonomy): domain Eukaryota; kingdom Metazoa; phylum Chordata; class Mammalia; order Primates; family Tarsiidae; genus Carlito; species Carlito syrichta. The sequence goes on from NW_007260126.1 coordinate 163,874, forward strand.
CTACAATATATCAAATGACATGAAATCGTATACTTAAAAAATATCTCAAATTTTTGTGTAACTAGCATGCTCTTAAAACTTGCATAGTCGACCGTGCTCGGTGGCTCGGCCTATAATCACGGCACTTTGGGAGGCCAAGGCGAGTGGATTGCCTGAGCCTGCAGGTTCGAGACAAGTCTTGGAAACTTGGCGAGATCTCGTCTCTACAATAAAAATCAAAACTTCGCCAGACGGTAGTGTGCACCTGAGTTCCGGCTGTTTGGAAGGCTGAGGCGGAAAGATCGCCGGACTCCAGTAGGTTGATGCTGGGGTGGCTGTGAGCGTGCCACTGCACTCAAGCCTGGGTGACAGAGTGAGACTCCAATTCAAAAAAACAAAAACCTAAAAAAAAAACAAAACCCTTGCAGTCTTTAGCTGCAGAAGCACACCACTAAACATTTCTATTTGGAGCTTACAATAATATTGAGGATAGATTAGTTTAAAAATTGAATCATCTCCATTACTTCACTAAACTCTGGTGTGGCCATGTGTTCTTTGAGCTATGGCCACAGCCACATTTTCCTAAACTTTGGCTTACCCCCCACCTTGGGGAGGTGAATGTCCTTCTTTTCTGTCTTTCTTTATAATTTAGTTTTTAAATAAACCATATTTTCTAATCTAAAAAAAATTGAATTACCTGAGTTTAAATATGTAGTCCCCCTTAATCCATGAGGAATACATTCCAGTACCCCCAGTGGAAGCCTAAAACCATAAATAGTACTTAACCCTATATATATATATGTGTATATATATATATATATATGTGTATATATATATATATATATATAGGGTTATATATATAGGGTTATATATATATATGCATGCTATGTTTTTCCTTATACATACCTATCTATAGTAAAGTTTAATTTATAATTTAGGTCCAGTAACAGATTAATAAAAATAACTCATGATAAAATAGGATAACTGTAACAATATGTTATAATGAAAGTTATGCGAAAGTGATATCTTTCAAAAATATTTTATTGTACTCGACTCATCCTTCTTTTTGTGACCATGTGAGATGATAACATACCTGTGTGACAAGATGAAGTGAGGTGAGTGACGTAGGCATCGTGATGTAGTGTTGGGTTACAGTGACCTGATTGTGGGTCAAAAGGAGGATCATCAGCTTTAGGTGGCCCTGGATCATTGAGCCATCATGATGTTGACAAGTGAGTGGATGTCAGGAGCAGATAATGTCAATGACTAATGGGCAGGTAGTATTTCCTGTGTGGATCTGTGGGGCAAAGGGAAGGTCAGGTCTAAGGCAAAATGAAGAGGGATGGCGTAAAATTTCATCATGCCACTCTGAGTGGTGGCAATTTAAAGCTTAGGATTGTTTATTTCTGGTATTTCCCATTTAATATTTTTGAACTGCATCTGACCTCAGGTTACTAAAACCAAGGAAAGCAAAACTGTGGATAAGGAGGGACTTCTTATTTATAACTCCAAAGGATATACAATAAGCAGTGTAAAAAACTATCGTTCTTTCCTTCTCTCCTTCCATTCTTTGTTTTTTTCTGTATTCCTCAGGAAACTTACAGACACCACATCTTTTTCAGAAATATCTTCTATATACTCATTCATGTGATAAGTTTTAGTTTTCATGTGGTTGACTCATTTCAAAACCTACCTTTCAGATTTTTAAAAAAATTATTTCAACATAAATGCCCTTTACCACTTACTTCTGTTACTCATATTCATGAACACATTTGTACCTAGCCTTACACATCATTGTCATTTGAAAATTTGGATTATTTTTCAGTCTTGAATATTGTATCCTTTATCTCATCTATAAGCTTTTAGAAAATTCTATTTGTTTTGGCAGAACTCTATAATAAAGTCTTTCCTGGCCTTCCATTCCTAAGATTGGGGGTGATAGCTGTACTATCTGTGCCAGATGGCCCAGAGTTTACTGCTATAATGTGAAGAATGCTGAAAAAGTAAAAATTTTTCATTAACTTGAGCAAGTCTTTAGTCTCAATTCTTCCATCCTGCATCTCTTACTAAATTGATCCACCAATAACTGCTAAACCCTGGCCCCATTTTTGCTTCCTCTACATCCACTCCCATGGTAAGTAGAACATCAATTTTTCTATACCTTCCAGAAATATTAAAAAACAAACAATTCTCAGAACAAAACTGAACCTTGGCAGACCCTTTAGGTCCTGGAATTATCTAATTACCTATACAGCCTTCCCTCTTTTACCCACTTTAAAATGCTTTCTTTTTCATTACTAAACTTATATTTTACACATTGTGTGAAGCCTTTTGCTGACTCAGCAAAGCTATGTGGGTGTGACTACCTCTTACTTAACTTCAAAGAAAACTTCAGTGCCCAGGCAGAGAACTGTCATGGGGTGAAAATGCTCCGTGGAACCATAAAGGCGGTGATTCTCCTGACACCATGAACTGATGATATTGCCACCAGAGTGTGATTCCAGCCCAAAACTCTTCCCTAGGAAAATTTAAATTAGACTTTGATCATAACCAAGGCTGTGGTATAATACCAACACTGGTGAGAAATTGCATTTCTGTAAATTGATGATAGCAAGGAGGATTAATTTTGGAAAATCCATGTATGCTTTGTATATTCTAAAGACAAAATTTGTTTTGCACTGGGCAGATTTATAAGTGGAATCAGGCAAACCTAACTTCTGGTATGAGGTGAAATAAAAGATGTCCTTGACAATGAGAGAGAATCGGCATTCCATTCAGATTACTAAGTACGTATGTGTTCACCCCAAGCAACAGTGCTTTATGATTGTCTATGACTACAAAATGAAACAAAAAGTGGCATTAAAAGCATTTCCATAGCAACATCAGAAAAACGATCGCTATAGTCAGCAGCAGAGGAAATGTGCTAAAGTCAAACTTGATTTTTCTCAGAATCATGGAACTGCAGTGCTCACCCACACAACAAAATCAGCAGCATGAACAACAGCAGAAAATTATATTTTAACATATAAAGCAATCATACAGAAACCAGTAAGTACAAAAACTATATTTTATATTAACAGCTATGAAAAGAAACAATTGTGATTTTTTTTAGCATCAGTACAATGTATAATATTCTAATTTGGAACTATTTATTTAAAAAATTAATGCACTGTAGCTAGAGACTCATTTTTAGAAGGAAGCCCAAATCAAACATCTTAATTTGTATCTCACTAATGCCTCTATTTTCTTCACAACACTAGCAAGAACCAAGAAAGGCACAGACTGTAAGAGTCAATGTGTCAGAAGACAAGATCAAACTGACAACCCAAATGAGAATTATTTTTCTCTAATGGACCACATGATACAAATAAAATACAACTAAAATAAGTACTTCTTTGTGTTAAATAAAGACAGAAACCCACAAAATAGAAAAATAAAGTCATCAGAGACTTCTTTAGCCAAGCAAAAAAGATACTTGAGACTGTTTGCTAATATTTCACCTATTTTTTCAGCATTGTGTGATATAATAATATCTTAATTTTTTTGAATGTATATTTTCCAGTTATGTTCTATCTAAAATTAAAGAAGTAAACCACAATCTAATAGTCCACAACAAAAAAATAAATTTACAGGAAGAATACGAACTTTATACTCACTCCAAAGAAATACAGAGAGATGGAGACAGACAAAGGGAGAGAGAGGTTGATCATCTACGTATCAGGATTGCTCTGGACACAAAAACAAAGATGAGCATGACTATTTCCTGTTCTTTGTAAATTTAATACTTTTAGAATTTGTTAATCTCCAGTAGGAGGTTGGCCACTTATAGCTCCCCTGGTAATATCCAACTGAGTATTTGTTTTTGTATGGTCCAAGTGATTTGCATGGTTCAAAATGATCGTTTTACTTTTAAATGGTTGAAAAAGAAAAAGAGTTAAAAAATAATGTTTCATGTCATGTGATAATGATGTGAAATTCCACTTTTAGTGTCCATAAGCACAGTTTTATTGGAACACGACTGCCGCCACCCATTTCTTCATGCCCTGTCTGTGATTGCTTTAGAATCACAAAAGTAGAGATGAGTAATTGTAACACAGACTCTGTGACCTCTCAAAATTCAAGCCATGAACTATCTGGTTCTTTACAGACGTTTTTGCTTACTACAATAGAGTTAAGCAAAACTTTGATAGATATTCAGAATACAAATGAATACAATTTTAGTATCCTGAAAACTTGGTGCTTTGCAATAGGATGAATAAAAAAAAGAATAAATTGAGGAATTTAGAAGGATGTTTTCTGTCAAACAATTTAGATCATCAAAAGGGGAAACAAATATATTAACTATATAGAGAACAAATTATAAATGGTATTATGTTTGTAACTGTCAACATATACATTCAACAAAAGCTCTGTTAAAATTTGTAAAATTGTAAGTCAAAATAAGCAATTTGAAATTTCAATCTTATAAATAAGAAAATTAAGCAAAGAAAATACTACCAAAACGAGCACTTTTTTTCCTTTTAATTTTTTTATTTTAAAGATGTGGGGTACAATTCAGGGTTAGGTACAAATGTTCACTATGTAGGTAGCCTTGTTGATGAGGTGTGCCCTCCTTCTCCGGGCAGATTCCCACTACTGCCAATCCTGCTTCCCCTCCCGCCTCCCGGCAGTTTCCTGCTACAGCTAATCCTTTTCTTAAAGTATAACGATAATTTTTTCAACAAGCACTTCTTATTGTGCTTATTGCAAGTTTAGAATTTACAACTTTAAGCCGGGCTCGTGGCTCAGTCTGTAATCCCAGGACTTTGGGAGGCCGAGGTGAGTGAATTGCCTGAGCCCGCAAGTTCAAGACCCGCCTGGGCAACTTGGCGAGACCTCATCTCTACAATAAATCAAAAATTAGCCGGGCGTGGTAGTGCGCGCCTGTAGTTCCGGCTACTCGGAAGGTTGAGGCAGAAGGATCGCCAGAGCCCAGCAGGTCGAGGCTGCGGTGGCTGGGAGCGGCCACTGCACTCCAGTCTGGGTGACAGAGTGAGACTCCAACTCAAAAAAACAAAACAAAACAAAACAAACTTACAGCTTTAAACCACTGAATGCTAAGTTTTAAAACCAAAGTAATCATCTGATAAATATATTGTGTGTATTAAAATACAACTCACGGACGTATGTGAAATGTGGGCATGGAGACCAAAAAAAAAAAAAAGTAAACATATTAACACACCTAACAATTTTACATATATATGAAGAAAATATATATCTATGGAAAGGGGGTCATGCATAGTGACAGAAACAGGAATTGAACTTAAATAGGAGGAGACATTTAATCTGTGATTCAACGATCTGGAATCTGGAACAGAGCACTCCAGGCAGTTGGGAGAGTAGTAGGGAGGGACTATGAAGGTTAGAGTGAGGAGTTAACATTTTAAAAAATTCATTCATTCATTCATTCATTTATTATTTTCTAAACACTCTGGAAAGCCTTGAAGAGTTTTAAACATCGAAGACATGAGAGCTGATGTATATTTTTCAATGACTGGGTAGGGGACAAAAGTGAAAGAACAGGGTCCCATTAAAAGGCTACTGTTATATTTCAGTTAAGAGTTGGTAGTGCCTTCCACTGGAAGGAGGCTAGGGTATTTCGATGTATGACATCAGGTAAAGTTGATAAAACTTGCTGCTTTCCATTGAGAATTGGAGTTGGGAGGTGTATAAAGAAAATGAATTAATCAAGAATGAAACCTTGATAGTAGTGTTATTTACTGAGATTGAGAAGACTGAACAGAAACAACTTTTAAGGATGAGAAAATTGAGACTTTGAATGTCTGAGGTGTCTATTAGACATCAAAGTGCAGCTATAATGTAGTGGCTGGATACAGTTTTTATGGCTCTGTGGATGTCAAGGTAAGCAGGATGCATTGGAGACTTGTACCTGTTTATCCGTTGTTTAAAAAGTTTTATATATTTTGAATTGGTTTGTATATCAATTAGGTGCAAAGTCTAGAGTACAAAGATCAACATATAATTCTGATTTACCATGAGACTATTTGTGATAAAAAGCTGATGTTACCATCACTAAAATAATTCAAGATTTTTCAATAACAATAGTATTTCAGTGTTGAAGGCTTCTTAGAGGTAATTTTTTATCTGCTATTAATTTTATAATTGACAAATCTAACATGCAGAAAGTTACAATATGTATGGTCAAAGATATAAAAATAATTTTAAAGTAATAACTTGAATTATTTTGCTACTATGTCAGCCCCATTTCTCAAGATAAGGTTTTCAGTTTATTTATGCAAAGTGGAGAGAAGCCATGCTAGTAAATCAAACTGGCATTAACTATATAGAATTTACTCATCCCAAAACACCTACTGAGTAGTAAGTTGCAATGTGTCTGGAATTCAACTTGGCACTATATTTTCGAGATGAAAGATAATGTCCCTACCCTTCAGAAAACCATAGAATAGTGGAAGAGACAGATAATTAAACCACAACACTAGTATGCCATATAATCACACAAAAAAAGGAAACAAAAAACAATGTCAAAATATTAGAGTGGGTGAATGAAAACTTGAGTGAAATGTTGAATAAAAATAAAGCATTCCCTAGGCTATAAATGGATCACTTTTGAACGAGTTACAAAAAAACTGATGATGCGTAAAAGGATAGCAATAATTGGCAACCACAAGGCAACCAGCAAGTGATAAGGATGATTTGGTAAGATATGAGACAGAAAGGAAGAAAAGGTCTACTCTCCCAGGAATTTTGTAGAGTACCTGAAGGAAAGATTTTTCTTTTAATGGTAACGAGAAGATTTTAAATGCTTTAAAAGAGAGAGAGAGAGTAACGCAGATAGGTACCTTTGTATGAAGTAAGATTGAAGGCAAACATGAATTCAAAGGCTAGAATAATATGATATTGGTTTTAAAAATGAAGACAGAAGAATCTGAAAATTAGAAATTCAAAAAGCAATTCTTAGGCTTATGAAATCAATAACTGAAACTTAATTAAGTGAATATTATTAGGAAACAAATATAATAAACATGTTTCTGGTAAATGAACAGCTCAGTTCCTAGAAGGCCAGCATTCTCTTGGCTGTATTCCCCAACCACAGCCTTTGACCACAGTTACTTGGGTCAAAAATTGTCTTCTGAAATAAAAGCAGCCATGGCATTTGCTGGACAGAAACTTTTGACTTGGGTGGCCTGGTTTTAATAGATGGGCTAATTCAATCACATTAGAGATTCAGAGATTGCTACTAGCGAGCTGAACATTTTACACCTGGAAGATTATGTACCCTTGGTATCTGAGGTGGACATATTCAGATTTGTGCAAGTTGATGACAAAGTCAATGTGTAGAGAAAGAAGGTCAGAGTAGACAGAAAAAAGGCAAGTGAGGTAAGAATGATACAGTCTCTAAGAGACTGTCAAAGCAGCTTATCTCCCAAGACTCGCCAATTGCCATGATGTCAAGTAGTCCTTTCCCTACCATCCTTGGATTTTGTGAACCGCTTCAGAGCTTTATGAGTACTTTTTGTTCTTGATCTAGTTCACATGGGTTCTGCTGCTTACAACCAAATAAGCCCTGGGTAGAAAATGAAAAGAACCATTAATGAAACAGATAACATATGACACAGTTAGGAATTTATTTTACTTTATCTAAAAAAGAAAGTTATTTCACTTTTCTTTGAATATTTCCAGCTTGCAGATGCATATCTATTTTTGACACAATATATCCTGTTTTCAGAATTTTGAATGTTAATTATTAGGTAATGATGAAATCTATTTTGATCCTCATTTTGTTTTTAAAGCAAGAGTTAAGAGCTATGGCTCTTGTTTGTTTTCCTCTTCCCATAATCTTTTTTTCTTTAGCCGAGTGCCTAAAAATGTTTTTAAAATTGTTATTTGCATTTCTCTCTCTCAATATGTTAACTGAAGGAGTTTTTACTGATAAAAGCAAATGCCCCTTTATCTCAACTAATAGGGTATCTCCATGTATTGAATATCACTTAAGAGTATTCTATTAACGTGTTTCTCACGTATCTGGGTTTTGGCCAAAATTTGACCGACAATTCAATTTTGTATAATAATGTTAGTGTGAAATGGCATGAAAGGGGCACTTAATCCTCTGAGTAGTTTCTTAGTTTAGTTTTATATTTAGTGTCACCAATATCCTGGTAGAACAAAGGAACTTAATAAAGTACAATGTTTAAACATTATGAGAAGACATTGGTTAAAATGCATATAGATATTCAAATGTGTAAATGCTATAAATGACATTACAACATTTTAAGGTTATATATGTAACATATATATATGGTATACATGCAGTGGGTGCTAAAAAATCATATACACATTTTAAATATGATGTTCACTCAAAAGAAGACATTAATCAAATGAATGCTGGCATCACCATGTGACAGGTAGAACAGTCAAAGAAAATGGCACAAGCACGGTTGGGCGAATGTTGTATTATATACGTTGTAATGGTAATTTAATTCAACTTTGAAAAGTAATACATAGATAATATCTCTTAAAATTTGTGTACATATTTTGGCACCTTTTACTATGTATGTGTGTGTGTGTGTGTGTGTGTGTGTGTATGTGTGTATGTATACATTTGTGTGTGTGTTAAAGGTAATAATTTTCTCCAATGATCACTTATATTTACAGGATCTATAAAATTAATGCATGCATTTTAAAAATGATTTTTATGTTCAATACCCTTCTTCTCTTATTCTTTAGACCTAGGTTATAGAAAGAAGTACAACTTAAAAGACCTCAAAATCTATTCTTAATAAGTGCTGGTAGACTACATTGAGTTACAGACTTTCTGTGGTGATTTTCCACTATTTAGTACATTTTAAAAGTTGTGAGTATTGGGAATAGAAACTGAAATTAAATGCAAAAATTGCTCTGAATAAGAAATAGCTTTATAATGACAAGTGTGTGAGTAATATATCAGGACATCGATTTTATAGTAAAGGTCCTCTTTGATTATAATATTTTCTAAATTCATATTTTTTGCCTCAAGTAATTGACCTTGTAATGTTGCACAATAACATCATGTTTATCTTTCAATCATCAGTATCATGCTAGATTGTTATTTAGCAAATAAAAGAAGGAAGTGTCCATCAATGGATGAATGGATAAAGAGTATGTGGAATACTATGTGAGCATTTAAAAAATGAAATCCTGTTATTTTCAGCATGTGGATAGAACTGGAGATCATTTTGCTAAGTAAAATAAGTCGGGCACAGAAAGACAAATATCACATGTTCTCACTCATATATAAGAACTATAAAAGTTAATCTCATGGAAGTAGATAGTACAGTGACTGGGAAGGGATAAAGAGAGGTTTGTTGCAGGGAATACAAACATATAGGTAGACAGAATGAATAAGCTCAAATGTAGGGAAACTATAGGTAACAACAATGTATTTATATATTTCAAAATAGCTAGAAGAGAGAAATTTAAATGTTCCCAACAAATTAAAAATGATAAATGCTCAGGGTGATGGATACCTTAAATACCCTGCCTTGATCATTACACATTCTATGCATGAGACAAAATACAAGTGCCCAATAAATATGTACAAATACTATATATGAATAAAAAATTAAAAACAATGCTTTTAATTCTTACCAATGTATTTTCCCTCTTGGAAATTAAACTGCTTTCTTTTTGGTTTTTGTTGTTGTTTATGAAAGATCATTAGGGAACACCAAAGACTAGTAATTCATTGTTAAACTCTGAGTTTCAAACTTCAGAATTCATAGCAAAGCAGACTTTCAGGAGAGAGTGAAAGAACTTTCCTAGTAACAATCCAAGCAGAGTTTATGTATGTCAAGAACCAAAGTTGAGAAGACAGTTCATGAAGTCAGAAGTGAGAGCAGATAAAGGAACTGATAAACAAGAACCTTCAGGAATAGAGAAAGGAAGGAAGAAGATGAGAGAAAAGAGAATAGAAATGATATGTAAATGATTTGCTCCCACTCAGTATTGACATTCTGGAGAGGGTGAAGGTGGAGTAGTTGGAAAGATTCAAGTTGATTGGAGAAACTGATAACAGGGGGAAGGTGTCTGCTTTCCCCAGTGTTGTATGACAAACTCCAATATCTTCTGAGACATTTTGATGTTAAAAGGTGATGTGGCCACCATGATACAAGAAGGTAATGATTGAAGAAGTTTTCTAGGTGAGCGGACATGAAAGCTGTCTCAGAAGGTCTGGCACAACCAACCTGGAGTATAAAACGTGTAGTGGAAATCTTCAGGGCAATGGACGGCAAAGGGTATATAGAGGAAGTTCTGAGAAGGTTGGTGAATTTCAAGAGGACTGGGTTCAGGAAAAGAGGGTCTCAGGTCTACAGTCACCACCACCACATGCCAAAACAACACCTAAAAGACCAGATGGTACCTACCATAGCTCTGTGGCACCAGACTATGATCAATATTCTGAAAGGTAAAATTTCACTGTATCAGGTGCCATGAGGACAGGGTAAGACACCTAAACTGAAGAACATCTAACTTAATGCCATAAAAATAATGTTTCTCTCTTCTTCTAGATACTGTCTTGGCAAAAAGGGAAGGAAAAATTTCATAAGAAAGACTGAAGCTTGCCCACTGAATAACACACAAAAAAACTAGTGGGACTGTCTCAATCTAAAAGAAACTAAGGTCTGTTTTATGACTCTCACATGTTGCTTCACATGAGGAAATGAAGGTTCAGGGGCAAGAAGAAATCCACCATAGAAAATGTATAGGAATTGTATTTTCTTTTATATTTAAGAATTGTGTGAACATTTCACTTCTGTTAGAGAAAAAATAACTTGAAACACGCCTTCATCCATGCTGCCTTTGTTGTAACTGAGTACAAATCTACCTTCCCTAAAATAATAAATACATAATCAGAATAAAATACAAGGTAACATCTAGGAAGAAAGCATTAGCAAATTGTGCTGTAAGCCACTTCACTAAATCAAGCAGATCATAAAAGACAAACAAAGCCAGATTTTTATATTTGTCCCTAAATTCATTTTCACACATCATCACATCTAAATCTTCAGTGAATATATGAGTGTTATAAATATAGTCAGCATCTTAGCATGCAAAGAATACACTATGAGAATTAATTATCAAAGTACATAAAAGTCATCAATAATCACACTAACATTGACAACTATTATTTACTTCCATATCAGATTAGCATGAAACAAGATAAATGTATCTGTTCTGAACTATCCACACAGTAATTCTCTCTGGCTCAGTATAATTCCAAATTTTACTCTCACATATTCTTGAATACTAATATTACATTTAACCTGTATTTTGTATATAAGACTCTTATGGAGCTTTACATATAACCTTTAATTATATTTTTCCAACCAGTCAAGTGCCATACCAAAAAATATTAGCAACCTTTTTTTTCGATAACAACTACCACCTAGTCTTGTTTTCCCCTAACTCTTCCATTGGAGAAACTTAAAAAAAAAATTCTTGGGACAAACCCTTCAGGTCCTCTCCCACTGTAGGAACTTTTCTGTCCTCTCAATAAATCCTGCTTTCAAAAAATATATATTTACCTTAAAATTCCAAAATTTTAAATTTAATATTAAAAATAAACAATTTATCCAATTACCCTAAGGAACAAGATAAGATGTGAATGACAAATTGGCTATTGTAGATTACCCAATTAATAATAAACATATGTATTGCATTTACTGCCAATTATTCAATTAATATGTATATATATCTATAAGTATGTATGTATGTATGCATGTATAATATGTACAACATATGTTGAATTTTGAAGAAAAAATATAATTTTCCTGTGTGTGGTAGAGAGAGGGAGGGGATGAAGAAATGATTTTTCAGGTTAACACAGCTAGACAAAAGTCTACATTTCAAATACACCATTTAAGATGGTTGTCAAAGTTACTCTTTTCTAAAACTCCATGATAAGTTATCTGCCAAGTTTCTGCCAAATGCATGGTTCTACATTCGTAAATATTAATTTATTGAATGCATACTGTTTGTAGAGCACAATATAGTTCTAAAACCTGAGTGGAAAGTTGAAGGAGAATTTCAAAAGAAATGAAAAATAAATGTCTTCTAATAAGGTAGTTAAATATATATGCAACTTAAGTGCATATATAAGAAAAATTTAATCTGGAATGGTGTTAGAGAAACCAAGCAACAGAAGATAATTATTTGATGTGACATAAGGTTAAAAAAATATCTGCCAGGACAATTATGTAGTATACAAATTCCAGTATTTAAACGTTTGACTTACTTTTCCCATTAGAAGTGGGAAAATTGGCTGGACTCGGTGGCTCAGTCTATAATCCCAGCAATTTGGGAGGCCGAGGCTAGTGGATTACCTGAGCCGCTGAGTTCAAGACCAACCTGGGCAACTTGTTGAGACCTCATCTCTAAAATAAATAAAAAAATTAGCCGGGCATGGTAGCGCGTCCTTGTAATTCCAGCTACTTGGAAGACTGAGGCAGAAGGATTGTCAGAGCCCAGCAGGTTGATGCTGGGGTGGCCACAAGCATGCCACTGCATTCCAGCCTGAGTGATGGAGTGAGACTCCACCTCAAAAAAAAAAAAAAAGAAAGAAAGAAAGAAAGAAAAGAAAGAAATGGGAAAAATTTTTGTGAAAACAAATCCTCCCTACTGACAATGGAGGCACTATCCCCTTACTCCAAAATGTAGAAGAAAAAAAAGAGAGAAATAAAGGAAGTAAAAGAGGTAAAGGAGGGAGAGAGAGTGAAAAGAATAGTGTGACCCTAAGTAGACCCAAAGCCATTAAAAAATACAGAACTAAGTCAGTGCTTGCTCACTCTGTGCCTTTGCCCATTCAATACCTTGTGTTTGAATTCTCTGTCACCCTTACACTAAAGTTTTGTGGACTATAGGCTAATCTGACCCAGATCCCTGAGATGCCTCCCGACACCTCCTGCTAAACTTAGATGTTCTCCATAGACCAGTTATTCATTTATTCTACGTCAACACACCTCAACTAGAATGCAGACTGTAATGTATTTTAAGGATCCTGTCTTCCCAATAGAATGTGTTCTCTGTTCTACCAATTTTTCCAGAGCCTGGCTTTATATCTGGCCTGTGCAGATATTTAATCAGAACAAAATACTTGAGCTCTAAGAGAAAGAAGATAACTGGCTGGCTATGAGAAATCTCAAGGTGTAATATTTTCTTACAGAATCTTTCTTAGATCACTGCCCTCCCCATAATCTTATAGGGTTAAATGTTTGATTTTGGTTAACACACTAAGAATGGATTCAGTTCTTAAACTTAGACTTATGTAATCCAAGTTTATAATAATCTGATAAGCAGGAGTTCAAAGAAGGAATTTTAGGCTTCATAGTATAGTAGTTAAGAGGACAATTCTTAGCCGGGCTCAGTGGCTCAGCCTGTAATCCCGCGCCTTTGGGAGGCTGAGGTGAATGGATTGCCTGAGCCTGCGGGTTCGAGACCCACCTGGGCAACTTGGCGAGACCTCATCTCTACAATAAATCAAAAAAATTAGCCAGGCGTGGTAGCACACACCTGTAGTTCCAGCTACTTGGAAGGTTGAGGCGGAAGGATCACCGGAGCCCATTAGGTTGAGGCGGTGGCCGGGAGCCACCACTGCACTCTAGTCTGGGTGACAGAGTGAGACTCCGACTCAAAAAAACAAAAAAAAAAAGAGGACAATTCTTGGATTTTACTGAAGCAAATGTTGTTATTCCATTAGCTTATTGTGTCGGAAAGTTATTATATTCCAATAAGCCTGTTTCCTCACTTGCAAAATAAACATAATATTTATCTCAAAAGTTTGTTTGTGGATATTAATAAAAGATAATGTATGGTAAGTATATAACACAATCACTGCATATTCACAATAAGCAGCAGATGTTGATATTATCATGACAATAACAAAGAAAAGATACTGTGGATATTCTTGATCAATTAATTTCTTCATTAAAAACATGTTTACTGGAGTGCCAGGTACTGTTCTTAAAGCATGCATACATCCTTGTACAACACATTATGGGAATAATACTGAGACCAGAGTGGAAGCAACTGAAGTAGTGAGGTGTGGCCAGATTTCTAGATGGGTGGTACTATATGAAAGAGAAAAATTGAGGATAATTTAAAGATTTTACACGAATTCATTACAAGTTAATTGTCATCGACTATGATGTGGAAGATTCTGAAGGTAACAGTTTAGAGGGGAAGTTCAAGGGTTCTATTTCAAGACATGCCAATTGATATGCCTATTAGAAATAGAAATACAGAAATTGGATAGACATTTGAATAAATGTGTTTGAGGTTCAGGGGAGAAATCTAGGCAGGAAATATATATGTGAGAGTTGTTGGCCTACAGATAGCATTTAAAGCCATGAGATTGGGTGGTATCTGATGAGATCACTAAGTGACCAATATCTGGCCTGATGGTATTCCACTATTAGGTAATCTGAAAAAGAAAAGGAACCACCAAAGAAAATTGAAAAGGAGCAAACAATGAGGTGGGAGAAAACTTATTTGTTTTTTCTTACAATTAGTGTCAACAGTATCACAAGCGACTTGGTTAAAAAAGTAATCCTTGGCAACCCCATGCCTTAAGGAATCAGTAATTATGGGGTGGGGACCAACAATGTGTCTTTTAATAAGACCTTCAGGTGATTCTTATGCATGCTAAAGTTTAAGAACTACGGCTACAGTGGAGCAGCAGAGTCTGGGGTAAAAATGTAAAAACTAACTTACATTAATCTTCTTAAATGTTAATAACTTTTACCGAACCTCTTTGAAGAAAATCTTTACTAGATATAGAACTAAGTAGTCACTCAGAGAGCTTATACTCTAGCACTCTGAGATACTACCACACTTAGATTAATGCTTTTTACATAATTTAATATTTCTTTTTTTTTTTTTGAGTTGGAGTTTCACTCTGTCACCTAGACTGGAGTGCTGTGGCCGCTCCTGGCCACTTGCAGCCTCGACCTGCTGGACTCTGGCGATCCTTCCGCCTCAGCTTTCCAAGTAGCTGGAATTACAGGCGTATGCTACCACGCCCTCCTCATTTTTGCTGTATTGTAGAGATGAGGTCTCGTCAAGTTGCCCAGGCAGGTCTTGAACCCTCAGGTTCAGGCAATCCACTCACCTCAGCCTCCCAAAGCGCTGGGATTACAGACTGAGCCAAGAACTCGTCCTTAATATTTCTTATTTTCTATTTTTCCATCGCTTTTAGGCATGATCACTTATAAGAAGTATGATTCCCCCAGCATGATTTTACTAACTTCAATCCTTTCCATTAAATCGGATTAAAGCAACTCAAATTTAACTAAGGTTTTAACTATCCAGAGATAATTAGCATCCCAGAAGAGAAGCTTACTTACTCAAATGAATTCTCACAATGTGTATGTGTGGGGGGAGGGGAGCAAGCATAAGCATCAACAGATCTCTGTGTTAGTTACCTATTTGAAGTAGATTCTATACTTCTCACTAAACCAGACTCCTGCCTTATCAAAGCAAACAAATCAAAACGACAGTTGACATGGAGATAAAAACACTAAACCAGGAAATAAATAAATGAACTTTTGGAGACTTCTTTAATATTTAAGTAAAAAGATTCATGGTAAGATTTAGCAAAGAGAGAACTGTGTTTTATATCATTCCAATAACTAATCTAGAGAAAGTTATTTAACCTCTCGGATTTTCTGAATGTTTGACAATAAAAATGGGTGCATCTAGTAAACATTGTCTGTAAACTCACCATGAGGGCTAGACGGGTCTCATATGTGAAAATGCTTTGTCAGACCAGGAACAAAGCAAAGATTAAATTGATACTGAAATAAATGTAAAAAATTTAAAAAAATTAGATCAGGGAAAGTGTATCAATCATTAACTTGTAAATAAATACTGCTTTTCAAATAGGATATTTAAATTATCTTAGGGGCAGATTGCATATGTCTATATATTTCTTTTTCTTTTTTTTTCTTTTTTGAGTTGGAGTAGCACTCTGTCACCCAGGCTGGAAGGCGGTGGTATGATCATGACCACTACAGTGTCCATCTGGGCTCAGGCAATCCTTCTGCACCAACCTTCCAAGTAGCTGGAACTATAGGCGTGCTCCACCATACCCACCTAATTTTATGATTTGTTGTAGATAGGTCTCACCACGTTGCTCAGGCTTGTCTTGAACCTGTGAGCTCAGGCAATTCTCTCGCCTCTGCCTCCCAAAGTGCTGGGATCACAGGCATGTGCCACCACGCCTGGCATTATATTTCCTTGTTAATACATTGTTAGTATTGTTTTATTGATAAAAAATGGAGCATTCAAAATGAAAACTCACATACTCAAATAATTATTCACATTCAAATATTCTAACAGTTTAGAATTCTAAGTTATTTTGGTCTACTTGAGTGAAAATAGCATATAGAAGAGTACAAAAATAAAATAGCACACCCCCTGTACCTATAATTAAGATTTAAGGGATATTTTCATATTGCTATATTTAGATTTCTGTTTAGGAAAAAAACCCAGTAAACTTGTCACAAAAATAATTAAAGCTCGCACCTCCATATTTTCTTTCTTTATCTCTTTCTTCAAGGATACTCACTAACTTGAAGTTGGAATACATTATTCCCATACAGATTCTTGCCTATTATACACATGCATATTTACTCAAAAACTACTATGTATAAGCCGGGCTCGGTGGCTCAGCCTATAATCCCGCACCTTTGGGAGGCTGAGGTGAGTGGATTGCCTGAGCCCGCGGGTTCAAGACCCGCCTGGGCAGCGAGACCTCGTCTCTACAATAAATCAAAAAATTAGCTGGGCGTGGTAGCACATGCCTGTATTTCCGGCTACTCGGAAGGCTGAGGCGGAAGGATCCCGGAGCCCAGCAGGTGAGGCTGCGGTGGCCAGGAGCGGCCACTGTACTCCAGTCTGGGCGACCAAGTAAGACTCCAACTCAAAAAACAGCAACAACAACAAAAAACTACTATGTATAGTATCATTCTATTTAAACATATGCATAAATAACTTTTTTCATAACATTAGGTTTTGAGGTTTTGAAATATATATTAGTGCTGACACATGTTGCCAAATAATCTTCTATTATAAGAATAAAACCATTTATGTTCTTACACAGAGTCAGTTAGGTTGTTTCCACTTTTTCCCCCATATTACAAACAGTTTGTTGGCAGGCATTTTTCTTTCTTTAATGAGTGCTATTCAAATGAATTCAGCTGTGGGAAATTGCCCATGGCACATTCACATCTGACAATTCTGTCCATGAGCCCCTCCTCAGCAGCTGTCCACACTAATGCAAGATAATTTTATGTAAAATTAATGTTTCTGTAAGAAAGGATCATGAGAGTAGTTGTCTCCTGTGGTGGGAAATTAAGAGCCAAGGGAAAATCATAAACTCCAAGAAGAAATTATGTAACAAAGTACATCAGTTCTGGTAGCTTTCCAGGTAGTCTTTATGATATCTATGCCAAACTGAAAAAGGCTTTATTTTCTTTTGTTTAAAAATAACACGGTTGTCCTTTTTTATATTAATCAGATGGACTATGTCTTTAAAGCAATCAACAAACAAAGCTGCTAATAGTTCACTGAATATTTAACATGTTTGTGATCAAGCTGCTAGAATAATAAAAAGACTTTTTTTTTTCTTGAGTTGATTTACGCAGGAGTTGACCTGCTCCAGGTTACAAGTTAACATTTCTGAAACCACTATACATATACCTGGGGTGTTAAAAAATGTATACACATTTTACGAGATGTTGTCTATGTATTACTTTTCGTTCGCGGTAATCAGAAGTATCTGGACACTGATGGTAACCACTTTGAGCACCTCTTGCAATTGCAGAAGTCAAACGTGACTTGGATTCATCTTCTGTTATTGGTATATATTGAATATTACAATTTTAATACAGTTTTTACGTTCTTAAAAAATACTTTTTCTTTTTTGCCATCCTTTGTATAATGGCATTGAGTAATTAAATAAATGGTGACTGATGGTGGAAGCCAGGATTCTCATTGTTGGCGTTGGAAATTACAGACAGGCAAGGGTTAACGACTAGAATGATCTATGAGTTATTAGAGTTAGAGACATCAATATGAACTCATGTTTACTTTAATACAGACATAGATGAATACTGTAGTAGGCTGATTGGTAATCTCCAAAAAGATGTGTCTGTTCTAATTCCTAAAATTTATTGATATTACTTTATATAACAAAATATGTGATTAAATCATGAATCTTTTTTTTTTTTTTTTTTTTTTTTGAGGAGTATCACTCTCTTACCCAGGCTGGTCCAGTCACTATAGCCTTGACCTGCTGGATTTAGGCAATCCTTCCACCTCAGCCTTCCAAGTAGCTGGAACTACAGGTATGCGCCACCATGCCCGGCTAATTTTTAAAATTTTTTTATAGCGATGATGTCTCGCCAAGTTGCCCAGGCTGGTGTCGAATTTGCAGGTTCAGACAAGCCTCTCATCTCGGGCTCCCAAAGTGCTGAGATTATAGAAATCATGAATCTTAAGAGGACTTCTTTCTGGTTTTCTTTTGTGAGGCTTAAATGCAATCACATGTATCCTTTAAAGTAGGGACAGAGAGGCCATTGAGTCAGAAGAAGAGAAGGAAATGTGACCATGACCATGGAAGTAGAGACTGGAGTGATGTGGCAAGACACTAAAAAATGCCTGAACCACCATGAAAAGATAAAAAAGGCAAGGATTGTATTATCTCCCAGAACTTTGGGAAGGAAATATGGTTCCACAAATACCTCAGTTTAGGATGTCTGGTCTCCAGGCTGTGAGAGAATATATTTCTGTTGTTTTAAGCCACAAAGTTTATAGTAATTTGTTAGAGAAGACAAAGGAAACTAATACAAATAACTATATACAGCAATATTTATAGATATGTGTACATACAGGGGTTAGAATACATCATTTACATGCTCTGTCAGCTGAGTCTAGAAGCAATGAGACCCTCAGTAACAAAGTGAATGTTGACTAAAATATCCTTAAAGTTCCCCTCTGCTTGACAAAACTTTAACAGGCTTCTTCTGGACTCTAGACCCCTGACCTCCATTTTCTAAAACTTTTACTTTAGAAAACTTGTAAACAGAAATTATTTTTCTGTTCTTTTGATATGTAAATCTTTTTAAAAGTCTCCAGTCAGTTTCATAACCAGGAATGCATTTCTCAAGGACCTGAGGGTCATTCCTTTAAAATGTAAACATCATGAAAGACAATGCCCTTATCTCCCAGGCTCAAGGAAGATAAGCTTCTAACTTCTGGACACTGTGTTCCAAGGTGTAAAACTACCACCTGTCATGAAGGTTGGAGAAAGTTAACTTTTCCTTTGGATAAGGACATTTAACAAACAGAGGTGGGCTAGAATTCCCCTCCACCCCCATCCCAGCTCTTCAGACCTCTTCAACCCTTTGTATTATGGAGAGTTGAGCTCCAACTGGGTTCAGGTCTTCCTCTTCTATCGCAATTGCCTTGAATAAATCTTCTTTATTGTTTAACTTTGCCAAGTGCAATTTTTTGCTTTGGCAATACCTAGGGCTGAGATCTTGGTTTCTTTCTTTTTTTTTTTTTGAGTTGGAGTCTCACTCGGTCGCCCAGACTGGAGTGCAGTGGCCGCTCCTGGCCACCACAGCCTCGCCTGCTGGGCTCTGGCAATCCTTCCGCCTCAGCCTTCCGAGTAGCCGGAATTACAGGCATGCGCTACCACGCCCGGCTGATTTTTTTGATTTATTGTAGAGATGAGGTCTCACTGCCCAGGCGGGTCTCGAACCCGCGGGCTCAGGAAATCCACTCACCTCAGCCTCCCAAAGGTGCGGGATTACAGGCTGAGCGACCGAGCCCGGTTGATCTTGGTTTCTAATACCATTCTCCAAGAAAAATAATCAAGGCTCTAGGGAGAAATAGCTAATTCTAGGACTACGGTGGGAAATATACAAGATAAACCTGGGCTTTTTTATAGTGCCAGAAAGGAAGGGCTAAAAACAATAACAATAATAGGTAAACAAACTACACACAGACACACACACACACACACACACACACACACACACACACACACACACACACAATGATGAGATTATGTCAAAAGGATAGCAGTTGATTAAAAGAGTTCCTAAGGGCCAAACTGGGAGTGATTTAAGCAACAAAATAACTACAGTAGTATTTGATTATGACTCAAAGTATAACACAAATATCCATGAGACCATACTGATATAAATAAGTGATTATATACATAAACATGGAGAACATACACATCTCCCAAATATTTTCAGAATTCAAAATAATTTATGTAGATTCACTTTCCTAAATAGGTGAATCATAACTACTTACTCCTTAAGCATGAACTGCGTATGATGACTTTCTTTCAAACAGTTCAGTATAGAAGGTGGGTGGGAGGAGAAAGGGTAACTTTATAGTGAAGAAACCTGACAACACTTCCTCAGCCAGGAGACCTAGTGATATATAATACTGATAGTATGTACTTCATATGAATGGCGCTTCACCTCAGTGGTCTTTCTCTTAGACCAGCAGTCCCCAACATTTTTGGCTTCAGGGATCGGTTTTCTGGAAGACAATTTTTCCACGGACAGAGTGGGGGTAGGGTGGGAAGGATCATCAGGCATTAGATTTTCATAAGGAGGGCACAAACTAGATTCCTTGCATTGGCGGTTCACAAGAGGGTTCATAATACTAGGAGAAACAAATGTGGCTCCTGATCTGATAGAGGTAGAGCTCGCCCTCTGTTCACATGCTGCTGTGTGGCTGGGTTCCTTCCTAGCAGGCCACAGACCAGTGCCAGTCTGAGGCCCCGGGGTTGGGGACCCTTGATCTGGACTAATAATGAGAAAAATATCAGACAAATACTAGCTCAAGAATAGTCTTTCAAATATCTGACTAGTAAACTTCAAAACTATCAAGGTCATCAACAATAAGGAAAATCTGAGTAACTGTCATAGCTAAGAGGAACCTAAAGAGATATATGATGACTAAATATAACATGATATCCTGGAAGAGCTCCTGGAACAGAAAAACAGCCTTAGGAAAAAGTCAAGGAAATATGGATTAAAGCATGGACTTTTGTTAATCATAATATATCAATATTAGTTTATTAGTTGTGACAAATGTAAAAGACATTAATAAAAGAGAAAACTGGGTGTGTATAAATGTGAATTTTCTGTACAATCTTTGCAATTTGTTAAAATTTTTAATTCTAGAAATTAAAAATTTTTAATTCTAAAAATTAAAAAAATGTATAAAGACCTTTATTCTTGAGTTGATTTTCTCAGGGGATGAAGAAATAAGGCCCACATTTCCTACAAGAATGCTCATTTTCTTCCTTAGCATTAATGGAAATAATCTACAAAATTAGAATGTGCCAGGGCACTAGGTCTTAATAGAGGATCGTGTACCTCTTGTCCATTCTTCAGACAGTTTTTATGGCATTGACTATGTCATTAGAAGCTACTCTAGGGAATGTGGCAGTCCCACATACTCTCAGCATGGCTTTTATTATTATTATTTTATTTTAATAGCTTTAGAGGGCACAAATAGTTTTTGGTCTGGGCTTTATGTGTACTCTCCATCCCCATCTGTACACATTGTACCTAGCTGGTGATTTTTCATCTCCCCACCCCTTCCCTTCTGTGCCCCACAAGTCCAGTGTCCATTATACTGTTCTTGATGTCACCATGGATTTTTTTTTTTTTCAGTTGGAGTTTCACTCTGTTTCTCAGGCTGGAGTGCAGTGGCCATGGTCATGGCTCACTGTAGCCTCAATCTCCTGGGCTCCGGCGATCCCTCTACCTCAGCCTCCTGAGTTGCTAGGACTATAGGTATATGCCAGCATGCCTGTGTTACAGACCAATGATGATTGGCAAGTACATGCCTGGCTAATTGTTTTTTTTTTTTTTTAGAAAAATTGTATTGCTATTTTGCCCGGCTGGTCTCGAACTCCTGGACTCAAGAGTTCCCCTCCTGTCTTGGCCTCCCAAAGTGTTTGGATTACAGACTTGTGTCACCGTGCCCAGTTCAGCATGATTTTCAATGTCTTTTTTGGACATTCATATTGGTAAAAAATTTTGTTTATAATTCTCTGACTTTAGCATCTAGCTTGATTCCACATGCAAAATTATATAATTATGAATAAATATTTTTACTTTTTTGTTTTTTTAATGAAAGACTGAAAAAACCGTTATACTGTACTTGAGATTCCACAGAGAATAGCATGTTTTTGCTATTAAAAAACCTTTGTTGAAGCATTTGACCTTTACTTTTTAGGAACTGATGAAATATGGAAGATTCAAGTATTTTTGTCAGCACACATTCTCAACAATCTTCTAAATGCTAGACTTTTTTTTTTCTTAATTTTTCTACAAAAGGTAATTCTCACCAGAAGCCCACCAACACCATCACCATCATTTAAGGATTCAAAGCGCCAGAGCTCAAAAGTGATCAGAACCCATAAATTAGCATAATTACTAGTCCAAAGCTTGGCTTAAATGTTTAAAGAATAGCAACCTCTAAATAATATAATACCAAATAGAATGTTATTGTTTCCCTTAGTTAATATCTCTATTAACTAAAACCACCTAAGATAGAAACTGCTGGTATTTAGTTTCTATTAGTGTAACACCTTCATTCTTAATGTTTCTTAAGGCATCACAGGCTTTAGAAATTAAACAATCATTTTCAGCATTCCACAGTAATCATCACTTTTAAAACCTGTGATTTACACTAACATTCAATACATTCAATACATAAACATTTTGTTGTGTATCAATTCTCAAATAATAGAATACAAAAAGCCCATAAAGTCCAAAATACAGAAACCACAGAACTTATGACTATCTCCTTTCCCCATTTGTTGGCAGTAGCATTTTCTTTAAAGAGAAAGTAGTGAAAAATCAGAAATTTTGCATCCAATGTTTTAATTCAACCTTGTACTTTGTTGTCTTATGGTATCACCATATCCTGATGCAGTTCTTGCTCTCATGTCTGAGTCTGACCTGAGCCTTCACTAAGGGGTAAGTGCAACTATTCCATGTGCTAAAGTACACTGAAGGTACCAGCAAGATAAGATGGGAGGTACCAGCAGTCTGAAAAAGGTATTGCTGCTATATTACTGCCAAAAACAATCCTAATATTTTTCTAGTTCCCAAGTTAGTCTAGAACCCTGGTTCTGAATTTTCATATATTTGTCCTACAAAAACACTGCCAAAAACAGAAGTTGTGCCATAGCCTGTGAACACAAACTTAAAGCCTGGGGGAGGAGTCCTGCTTGGTTGGTGAATTTCTGGTAACTGTGGGACTATGGAGGATGCTCATAATATGGTGGCAGAGAAGACTGGCCATCATTAAGGAAGAACTTATAAACTACAAAGTAGGAGCATCACCATGGTAATCAATCCACTGGTGACACAGGAATTTTAAAAATACCATGTATAATAATAACCATATAAAGAGGTAAAGGCATGGTGTTTTCCAGACTTAATTTCTTCAGGCCAAGTTCTGTTCTGTATAATCTAAGTTATACTCCGAGCCATAGGAAACTCTTAATACATATGGTCTTCAGAGGATCCACAGCCTTCACAGCTAACCACATTTTCCCTAGTTTGTGTGCAGTATCTAAATTAGTCTTACTGTCCCACAGGGTCATTCCAGCCCAACGTAAGGGCCTCAATCAGCGGCAGCAAAAGCAGCTACAGAAGTGCACACTGCTGTGCAGTGATGCTAGGAGCTCTGGAAAAGGAATGGTCGCTTTTACACTCTTTTAACATACAGTTAATTTCCCAGCAATAGAATTATCATGTACATCTGGGACACTCTATTTTATCTAAAAACATTTTGAAAAGCCCCACTACCAATGACTCAACTTGCCAATATAACATCATACTTCATCTATTACATTCACAGAGATCCCATGTATAAGTAAAAAGCATGCAATACATTCATCATGTATGGTAATACATGAACATTTACATATTAAAGTACATGCTATTTAGTATGCAGTGTCTTTCTTTTACACATCTTTTACATTTCAGTTATAGCATTATTACATTGGCTTTTAAAAATTATATGTTTTATGGATTATGTTTTGTATGATTTTAGCTTTAGTAGAAAAGATCATTGCCTTAGAAAGCACTGGATTTATAATAAGTCAGGGTGGCTGGATCTGAGGCCCACTAGCCCAGAGAGCTTCTGATTCTCTGATTGTTCTCTTCTCTAGTTTGGAAAGAGCAGGATGTGACTTCTCTGTTCCTAATCATGCCCTAAGTCTGGCAGTAAGAAGTGTGGCAGATGCTGGGAGGGGGTTGTACTGGAAGGGAAAAGGAAATAATATTTTCCAGCACCTAGATTTTGATGTTGGCAGAAAAATTATTTGCCCATGACAAACAGCACTTTTCTTCCGTAGAAATTGTGCTCATTTTATGGAATAGTACTCATTTTAAGTTATTTAGAAATCTATATTTTCTATCTCATTTGCATTCAATTTTATTATACAAAAATCTATTAATTACTTATGAACTTTAATGATACCAAATATCAAAAGTTCAGCCTGTCTAAAACAAAATTTATCACTCTTCACTGAAAGTTGACTCTTTTAAATGGATCAGTACTATATTTAATTGAAGAAGTAACAAATGGAGAAAGATCAAAGAAAATTGATGATTTGAGCTCAATTACAAGATAATTTTTTGTATGATTCTTTGATACTCTATAAAAAGTCTATGTAAGTCATCTTTTAGCCAGAAAAATAGAGAAAAATAACTGATCTCCAATTATATTATCCATAACCAATACTTAGAAAAAAATGTAATCAACCGGGAAATGGACCAGAGATCTAATGTGTTCTTCTGGCAAAGAACTGTCCTTACTTAAAAGTAGTGAGAAGAATATTAGAATATTTACTTCCTTTAAAGATTGACAACATTAATTCATGGCTCCTGTAATTGTAGTTAAGGACTTAAGAGTGCAGTCATTAAACTAATGTTTGTTGAGTACATACTGGGTACTATAGCTAGTGCACTGTATTTTCTGTCTCACTCAGCTTTCCAAACAATCCCAGCCTGGGCAACATATCAAGACCTCACTCCTACAAAAAAAAAAAAAGTCAAAAAAATTAACTGGGCATGGTGGCTTGCACCTGTACTCGCAGCTACTTGGGAGGCTGAGGTGGAAGGATGGCCTGAGCCCAGGAAGTTAAGGCTGCAGCAAGTCATGATTGTGCCACTGCATTTCAACCTGTGAGACAGAGTGAGATCTCAATTCAAACAAACAAAACTCTTCCAAACAGTGGTATGAGGTTATTATTACTATATATCCTAATTTCTACACCAAAACTTGGAAAAGTTAAGTGATTTTTCCAAAGTCTATATAATCAAAAAGTGGCAGACCAGGAAGCAGAACCCAAAACTGGTTGATTCCAAGGCTAGTTTTCTGACCTCTAAGTACTATCTATTGCCTACAGTAAGAGGCAATTGGCAGATATATGGGAATTTATATAGGGAAATATAAGAGGAAAGTTGGATCTACTCAGGGCTTTCAATAGCTTAAAAAAAATAAAAAAACAAGAGTGAGCTTTCTTCCTGTTTTAATTAAAACTAAAATTTTAAATTTTAAATTCAAAACTAGCCATTAGAAAGTCAGCCAGTCTGAATTTCTGAATTTTCACATAAAAATTCTGAGTTTAAATCTGTCAAAACTGGAGAATAATAAGCTGTGATGTATTAAATTATATATATATTTGTAGAGATGGGGGTCTTGCTATGTTACTCAGACTAGACTTGAATTCCTGTACTTAGCGATTCTCCTATCTCAGCCACCTGGCTTAAACTATGATATGTTAATGTTAGTCAGTAGCTCAGCCATATTTATACAATTTAAAGTTTGTATGTTAAAATGCATGCAACATTTACAACTTAACATATTTCCCAAATTCAATGTGATGACAGATGGTAAAAAAATCCAAAAGAATGCAACATTATTAGTATGTTCAATGGACTTTATTTTACCTTTTAAAAATTACTATTTTTGTCCAATTGGAATAGACAATATGACTTTATGCAAAGAAACTGCAGGCACTCATTAAGGAACCACACTATTAAATATGCAAAAAATTGTGCTATTTCAAAGCTTTCATTGGTAAGTTATTAGCAAAAAAAATAAGGAAGTGTAGTTTCCTGCAAGAGAAATAAATAGTAAAAAAAGTAATGCCTTTGAGCCATAGCTTGCCCATACACAAGTAGTGAATCATGTTCTTCCATCTGTCCCAACCTAAATATATCTTTTAGCGATATCTGTCTCTCTGGAAAGAGCGTTGGCACATATATTTATTATTGCTTTCATTTATATACATTTCTAGCCTTGCCTCTATCTTCCTAGAGCCTTCTGTTCTTTTGTGATGTTGTGTAAGAGTTTTATGTTTTATTGGAAAGATATCAGCCACTATCATTCATAATTGGAAATAAAATCTTTGAGTTGACTACTAGATAATTGCATATTCTAAGAAAAAATCTATTTTTTAAGATAAATAATGATTAGACACTATAGGAACTGACAGAACTTTTAGTTTTTATAAAAATACGACCTAGTTGTCATCTGGGGTCTTTTTCATTTTTGATGTTAAATAATATTGATTTCTGTCCCCATACTATGTCCTATGGAAAGTTCAATGCATCCCTCATGATGTTTTTAAGAATACAGGAATTTTCATTCTCACGACAGCCTGGTCACTTCAGCATTTTTGTCTCACTTTGAATATTGTCCTTTCTCTTAGATATTCTCAAAACATCACTCACATAGACATTTGTGTGTTAAATACATAATAAATAGCAATAAACCTAGAATAAATTGTAGTATGCATAAATAATAGCAGAATAAATAGTAAGCTGAGCATAAGGCATTCTTAGTTTAAAATGTTTTTTAGCCACTTTTTCTACTCACTGGAAATTTATTCCTGCGGAGCTGATCATTTTCCTACCGGGGTCTCTTTTTTCTCTCCATAGCAATATATTCTGATTAACTCAATATATAAAGATATTTCTTTATCTCTATCTCTCCTAGCTTGTCTAAACCATCCCCAGGTGATTTTATCTTAGTAAAAAACTAAGATTATTAAGGCATATTCCAAAAGAAAGATGGTTTTCTTCCTGAAAGAATCCTTTAAAATTCCTGGTACAAAAATAATTTAGTCTAAAAAATTTAATCTCTTTAATCTCAAGTAAATAGACCAATTATTTAGCACTAGGCACTGGAGATTTAGAATAAGTGACAAAAATATCTGCCCTTTCAAAATCCACAGTCTATGTGACAGACAAGTGGAAAAGATTACAGACAATGTATTAAGTGTTATAATATAGCTGTGTGGGGTTAAGAAGCAGGGAAAATCTAGGGATTAGAGAGCTCAGCGCTTGGGGGAGGATTCATATGGAAGAAAACATCTGAGCTAAGTCTCTGAGGACGGACAAGAACTTGCTAGGAACTTGGGAGGGTACGGCACTCCAGATCCAGGGAAGAAAGTGTGTAAAGGCATGGAGGCAATTATTTGGAAAAACTGTAGTGAGATATCTTTGACAGGTTATATGCAGGAGTGATGTGACAGAAGGTAGTTGATTAAAGTGATAAATTTTGAAGGTCCAAGTAAGGCAGGCTGTGAAAGTAAACAGCAGAGGATTTGAGACAGGTTCCCTGTTGGAAGTTTGGTTTCAATGAACTCTGAGTTTTCTGGCTGAGGTATCTCTGCAGAACACTATTAAAGTATCTAATGGCACTTTAATTAGTTATAACAGCTAATTACAAGGACAGGTATTTACCCGATGAATATAGATGCATTTAAGTTGAAAGTATTATTCTAGAAGAAATACATTGCTGTAGAAGTACTTGACTTACCAAACATAGTTTAATTGAAATTTCAAGAAACATAGTATCTTCTAAAATGTGTGATCAATCATGATGCCTAAATTGATACAAAAACTCAATATGTTTGTCTGTACTACTCTAGAATGGAAACTACGAATCTTTTGTGATTTGATGTTTGAAAGTCTAAACATAAAAAATGTGAGGTTTGTAGCCTGCCAAAATGATCAGAATTAGAATAAATAAATTCAGTTCAATTAATACTCTAAATTCAAATTTTGGCTTAATTTTACATAAGTGAAAAAGTAGTTTCTTATTTAGAAAATATAATCTCATTTGCTTTAAATAATGAGGTAGCTTAAATCATTTTTGATAATATAGGTTACCTGGAGAAACTATATTACAGACCTATAATTCACACACTTGGTCCATCAACAACTGAGCAAGTAGTTGTAAAGTTGCTTAGTAAAAATCAAATGATTAATTCATATTTTTAAATATAATAAATAATAATCTGTCTTGCACTTTGCTTATCACGAAAAATACAGAATTCAAAGTGATTGCTTTTTCCTCATGAAAGAGTCAGAGTTCATGTGTGTTAAGTGCTGTGATGGAGGGATATGTGGATGCCATGGAATTACATAGAAGTATTATTGATCCCAGGAGCTGAAAGGCCAGAGAAGACAACTTAGGGGAGCTATGATCTGAGGTAAGATTTGAAGAATGAACAGGAGCTATCCAGGCAAAGAGGAGGAAGAAATTGAATCTTTTTAGGCAAATAAAAAGAAAAGGACATTTAAAAAAGGAAGCACTGGCATGTACCTAACTCAAGAACACATTCATAATTAAAAATGTGCCTAGAATATTGAAGGGGACAGTTTGTGTTTTTCAAAGATGGGCACACCAAAATATCCCATCCCTGCACACACTTTTGAAATGTTGTCTTATCCTGCCTGCCCACATTAAGAGGTAGACTGAACTCCACTTCTCTAATTCCTTGAATCTTGGCAAACCCTGGTAGTACTTTAATCTACACTATGTGGCAGAAGTTGATAGTGAGTATAGCCCCTCAATCATCTAACAACTTCTGCCTCCTGCTTCTTGTAGCCCTGAATCTGGACCATATTAAGAAGGTCAGGCACTGCTAGACCCTGCTGGAGAAAGAGGCCATAGAGGAGCACTGAACTGCTAGACATATGAGTGAAGAAGCCATCTTTGATTCCAAAGACATTGCATAGGTCAAGTACCCTCTGCCGTCCAACTGCAACTGCATTGAAAGACTCTAAGTAGGCATCATCCAGTTATCACTCAGATCAGAAAAAAAAAAGATAAATGGTTCTTTTGAGCTTCCATGTTTTGGAGTTTTGTTCAGTAATTGTAGATAACAGTGATATGGTGTATGTATTTTGGTGGTGATGATGGGGTATGTGGTAAGAGAAACCTGGATAAGTCACTGGGAACCAGATTAAGGATGGTCTTTATGGCATTTAAGATTTTAGTTTTTACTTTAGGAGCAGTTGTAAGGAAAAAAATTGATACTCTATTTTTTGTTAGAAATCGATTTGATCTAATTAACACATTAGATATTGCAGCATATATTAAAGGAGGCTAGCACTAGAATCAAGTGACTAGGCAGAAAGGTGCTTCAGTAATTGAAGTAAAAATGAACCTGAACTAAAATGACAGTAGTAGTTAAGTGGGGATACAAGTGGTGTCAAGATCTAAATAGATGATAAGACTTGTAGGACTTGATCAGTTGGTTGGGATATACAGTTTAGGCTACTTACACAGTAAAAAAAAAAGAAAAAAATGACATTGCCTCAAATTTTCCTAAGCCAAAGTGGGATATATTTTCAGGATAGTGAGGTTTCTCTGGAAACTCAAAGAGTGCAATGAGTCTAGATTTTAAGGACCATGGAAAGCAAGAACCCAAATGTCACTGGAACTTTTTTTACTTTTTGTCTCGTCTCTGACCTACATCTTTATATTTTTTTCTTTGTACAATGGCTTGTTCCAATTTTCCTCCAAATTGGCCAGTATTAATATCTATCAGTCCTAAAATTCAATAAAGTCTACATTCTCTTTCTTAGATTCAGGAACAAAATGTTCAAAAAATCTTCGAACCCCAGATGTTTGAGAATATTTGATTCCATAGTATTCATGTCCTTAAAGTGACACAGGGAAGTTTGAGATATGGTGAATAGTTTCATAGAAGAACAATGATTATTTCCAAATAAAGGGGAGACATAATTCATGATTCCACTTAAAGTGGAAGTTTGTAATTCTGAGATTTGAAATAAAAATGTTTTCTGAACTAAAGAGCTAGACAGCACAAGAGTGGAAGGGTGTTTAGAAATGTATGACAGAGTTTTTCTTGTTCAGTACTAGGTGAGTTCATTTCAAACTCTCAGTGATTGTGTTGGGTCAATATTTTAATAACTATTACTCTTCCTTTTCTTTAGAGGTAGAAGTTTTCTAGAGAATAAGATCTCAGTTTTTGATCAAAGCTCAAGAAAATTTATTGGATTTAGAATAGTATATCTCCATATACTGAACAAACACTGGTTTTGTGGTCATATAAATGCTAGAAGTACTATATACTATGTCTGCCTCTAATATTCACCATAGAGATTAGAAGATAAAAACTCTGAGAAATCTTTACACACACACACACACTTCTAAAACTAGTATTTTATAATGTATTTAACAAATTTAAACTAATCATTCTAATATTACATACTAGTTACATAATATTTTGTAAGAAACGCATATAATGTTGATTTAGATGTTTATTTCCATAATTACAAAATGAGTAGCATTGATTGTAATCCCAATATATATGATGTGCAATACAGCATAAAATATAGTAACGTACATGAATCATTATCACATATACTATTACTCAAGTGAACTCCCATTAACATAGCTATAATTAAGGAATAAAATTGGCATTAACCCTTTTTCTATTTTTTCCCATTAGGAATTATGCCTTGTCAATCTAAGATTCATTGAACCAATGATAAATATTAATAGGCATAATTTGAAATGGTGACAGAAATTTCTTTAGGAGAAAATAAATATTTAGTCATGGGTTTCTTTTATTTAATCTTCTTGCCATTTTTGGACAACAAAACACAAAACATTACAATTAATTTTACAGAGAACAAGAATAAGATTAGAGCACAAATGGGTAAATCAGTACATTGCAAGAGATATTTTTCTAAAAATTTGTAGCATCTTAATTGCAAATGAAGAGCATAAAATATCCAGAATTCCAACTCATGTCTGCAAATTAATAAAAAGGTACAGATTTGGTACATACTATAGTTATGCTTCTCCTGAATATTGAAGTACAGTTCTGACAAAACATAATAGGTCGCAGTCAAGTTCAGTGTCTTCTGAATCCTGCTACACATTAGGATAAAGCCAAATTTTAAAAAATAGAGGCCCCTGGGGTTTAATCCCAAATAATAATTAATTGGGATGGTACTAAGACATGTTTATATTTAAAGGTACTTCTGGTTGATTCTAGTCTGTGACTAGCCGAGATATGTGGGAAGCACTGGACTGGGTGTTCCTAGATCACTTGCCAACTAATTTCCAAATATTCTAAATAATATTTGTTATATTTTCACATATTAAAATTATCATTCACTTATTCATCATAATAAAAAGTTACTAATTAGGCCAATATTTTGAGGTGATAATAGCCTGATAATATCCATCAATAAACGTGTGGTGGTCATTTTACCAAAATTACCAAATAAATAGTCTATGGCTATCGAGTGAATAACACTTCATATCATGAAGCATTTTTTTCGTCAGTTAGACCACCAGAAGAAAAAGAAAGTATTAAACAAGATGTGTTTTATTAACTATTTGCAAATAGTGCACACACACTGCAAAACTTGCACACACACACACACACACAACACACACGTACATCATTGTAGATTTTTTTCCCCTACAAATAAGGTGAAAATTATCTAACCAATACAATTGAATTAATATTTTTTTTTCTTTTTCTACTGGTGAGTACTACCACACTTGGCTGATTTTTAATTTTTTTTGCTGAGACAGGTTATCACTATGTTGCCAGGCTGGTCTCAAATCCTGGGATCAAGCGATCCTCTCGCCTTGGCCTCCCAGAGTGTAGGGATTACAGGTGTGAGACACTGTATCCAGCTAACCAGTGCAATTTCAATGTTACCAAGCATCAGTGCAATCTGGTTACTCTGGTAAAGTTCTCACTCCAGTTCATATTTATACTTGAATCACTGGTAAAATTGACTCAATTTATTACTAAATTATGACTGCAGAGACTGCCTCAGAATCATAGGGTACTGAGATCTAGATCAGAGGAATAGAATTATGTATATTCACAGAAGCCTTCTCTATTCCCTCCCCAAGTTGAAGAAACTTATTCTTAAATGTTTTTACCAAACTGTATATATCTCTGTGATCTATATAGCAGTACATTAGCTATGTATATGTGTATTTATATACATATATATAATATAGAGGGAGTGATTTATAGATCAATATTTGTCTTCCCATGAGTGGAGGAATAAGATCTCCTTTTAGTCATTATGACATGTCCAGATCATAATTTCTGATAGCACAGACTCCCCAAACCTTTAAAGAATAATTAAGAACCTTTCTACTAAAGGCATACATTGTCAAACTCACTTTGGCCAGAAGATTTGCATATTTTCTTTTCTGCTGACCAAAGTGGAGAAGGATCTTAGGAAGTTATTTAATTGTTAGAATTAATGCTTTATTCAAATATTCATCATAAAGACAATCAATTGTTCTGGGAAGCAGCATTATTTCATCAATTTTCACCAGCTATCATTAAAGCTAGTCTTTGCATAGGTGAAAAGGTAATTTCCCTTCTCTATGATTGAAGCTAATTCATAAAAATGCACTAAACTAGGACATTACTCAGAGTTAAATACTTTCAGATGATAACTGAGCCTTCTCAAATTAAATAGCATTTAGCTCATTAAATGTGTAATTTACTTAAAAGTATTAAGTCTTGAAAGAATTAATGCTTATGCTAAAATGCAATTATAGATTCTTTGCCAATAAATTATTCCTCTAATATTATCTGAACTCAGGAAAGGTGTCTAAAGGAATGTTATTGTTTAATTTGTATGAACGTTTCCAT
The DNA here is from genome assembly GCF_000164805.1 of Carlito syrichta. NCBI lineage: Eukaryota > Metazoa > Chordata > Mammalia > Primates > Tarsiidae > Carlito > Carlito syrichta. The sequence goes on from NW_007260126.1 coordinate 196,926, forward strand.
GAGTGATTTATTAACGCACTATGCCTTGTTGAGATTTGGCTAGAATATGATGTTTCTCAGAAGTCAAATAAGTTTTCCAAGGAAAAAGGATCAACAAGCTCCTTGAAGAGGTGATGGATTTCCAGTTACAATCATGGGGTTAGGCCGGGCATGGTGACTCAAGCCTATAATCCCAGCATTTTGGGAGGCAGAGGTGAGAGGATTGCCTGAGCTCAGGGGTCTGAGACCAGCCTGGGAGTTTGGTGAGACCCCTTCTCTATAATAAATCAAAAAATTAGCTGGATGTAGTAGCATGTGCCTGGAGTTCCAGCTACTTGGAAGGCTGAGGTGGAAGGACCACCTGAGTCCAGCAGGTCGAGGCTGCGGTGGCCATGAGCGTGCCACTGCACCCCAGCCTGAGAGACAAAGTGAGATTCCAACTCAAAAAAACAAAAACCAAAAACCAAAAAACAAATCATAAGGTTGGGAATCAGTGGTCCTGGGTCATGATTTAAAAATTATATCTTAGTTTCCTAAAAATGTTATTGATTTGTCCCATACAATATTGTTTGGTATTAAATATGATATTTTACTCTACTTCATCAGAGAGGAAACATTTTAGTGATATTCTTAAAAATACATTCAAATGTTTTCTGTATTTTTTAAGAATTCTACATAGCTAATAGAAAAAAATATAATGGATATCCTGTTTTACTTTCCTATTAGCCAAAAAATGGCAATCATTTTATTGCTTTTGTTCTCTGAAAATTAAAGAAAGAAATATGGATGGAATTGTATCTCAGTCAAATTTTATGGCAATCATTAACATAACTTCTCTTCAAGCAAATAAATTGCTATATTAATGTGTTTATAATTCAATTGTGTAAAAATAGTACATGTAAAAGACTAATATTATGATACTTGTAGTTATTTTGATGAAAAATAAATGGTTTTTTGGAGTAAGAAAATATATTCATTTAGATATTTGACATTACTACATTTATTTAGATTTGAAAATATCAGCATTATAATAAAATGTTGCACATATTATTGACACCATTGACATATCAAGCAAATAAGTAATGGTTTTTTTTCTTTTTTAGAAAGAGAAATTTATTAAGCAGGAGAGATCGTACACTCTGGAGAATTAGGAGCGAGTGAAGTGTGCCCAAGTGACTCAAGGTCTATAAATAACATTTAATGCAAAATTTACACTATATTCTGAGAAAGTCAGAATAGAATGTCATAAAGTATATAAATATCATAGATATATACTGTAGATTGGAGAAAAATTTACATAAGTTAACTCACTATCATTCACAAAAAACATATACATGTTTTGGTAAACTAAAGAACTTCTGGTATTAGAGACACAGCGTAACACAACTATAGATGGTTGTCCCTGGAACCAGTGGTCCTGTCCGAAATCTGCCATTTAGTACGGATAGTCATGTTTTAAAAGTTTTTGAATTATCTTGTAATTGCTAAAGATTTCCCATTTATACTCAAATTACCCTAAAAAGATGGAATTCTATCATGTTTATCAAATACAACTTTTTGGGATTCCCAGGTGGTGGTTTGTTTTTGAAAGCAGATACAAAGGACTCTTTCTGCCTTGTATGTAAATAATATTAGTATATAATGCCCAATTCTTCTAGTGACTAAGTTGAAATATATAGAAAATGATTTTCATAATTTTCTGAATACTTCTCAAGTTGTGGAGTTTAGGCCTTAAACTAGTATTTAGAATGAATGGAAAAAAATAAGTAGTTACTAAATCTATAGTTCTTTATTCTCAGGAAAATACACTTTCATATGCATTATAAGTTGATTATTATCAAAGTTCACTGAGAATTAGAAAGTTCAGATAGTCAAAATACAAATAAATCATTGATCATTACACTACCCAGAGAGGGCATTTCCATGCTTCTGCATGGAATATAGAATGGTCATGCATATTGGTGGTACTGAAGAGACAACCCATCCCAGTGTGATCATACAGGTATAGAACAATATGCATTGAAGAAGCCTGAGCAGCAGAAGAAGATAACAATAGCTCAGAGCATTTGTTTAGGATGACTCCTAAGATATCACTGGGGACTTGTAAAAGATTTCAAGAGTTGGCTAAGTATTTGTGGTCCTGTAATGACAAGTGTGGGCAGAGCTAGTTAAAGATGGATAATTACTTTCCAACGTTCACTCTGGCTGGAGTAGCCTGTGGAAACACACACTATACACGTTATAAATATGCATGTGTTTCTATTGTAAAGCACACAATGGTGTTAATGCTATTTCCAGAAGACTGTGTTGGGAATAAAAAAGGTCAGAATATAGTCTCTTTTGTACTAGAAATATCATAACACTTGTTTTGATAAGCTCTTAAATTACAATGCAGGGTTATTTGGCTGGCTTAATGTCTTTTCTTAAATTCATCTAATAGTTAATAGCTCTGAAAATTGACATGTCTTTGAACTTTTTGAAAAAGATGTACTTTATGCAATAGTTGAAACAATTTTAAAACACACAGAGCAAATGCCATCTTTCGTTTCTCTCAAGGAGTTAAAAATTGCTTGTGGGTACTCTGATGCAAAAGGTGGATTGTATCAGCTAACCACATTTCAAAAATAAGAATGTTAAAGAGTCTTGCTGTTCCTTATTAAAAAGGAATGTGGCCAGGCACGGTGGCGCAAGCCTGTAATCCTAGCATTTTGGGAGGCCGAGGTGAGGGGATTGCCTGAGCCCACAGGTTCGAGAACAGCCTGGGCAACTTGGCGAGACCTCATCTCTACAATAAATCAAAAAATTAACCTGGCATGGTAGTGCGTGCCTGTAGTTCTGGCTACTTGGAAGGCTGAGGCAGAAGGATCACCAGAGCCCAGTGGGTTGAAGCTGCAGTGTCCATGAGCATGTCACTGCACTTCAGCCTGGGTGATGGAGTGAAACTCTAACTAAAAAAAAAAAAAAAAATGAGAATGTGATTATGGTGACAGTGGTGTGTGTGTGTGTGTGTGTGTGTGTGTGTGTGTGTGTGTGTTCGTACACATGTATATGTGCATGTGTGTTTACACACGTTTTGGTTGGTAAGGATATTAGAGGACAAGGATAAATGAGGCAAATCTTTAATTCCAAAGACTTGTTGTGTGTTATGGGTCCTTCAAATAATCCACATTTTATTTTATTCTATTCTATTGGAAGAAAAATACTTTTTATTCTGAAGTGAAGTTAATGCTTTAAAAGTGCGTGATCAAAATTATAACTTCAATTTAAGGGGATTTTATAAACATATTAAAGAATTAGAAGTCTCTTTTTTTTTAGGGATTAGCCTTTCAAGACTTAAAAATGAGTTCGATTGTTACCGTATCAAGGATTTCACAAAAACATTTAAAAAATCTTTATATTTAGGTGAGATATTGTAAAACTCTTTACAACTGCAGACTCAAGACCAGGCATGGTGGCTCATGCTTGTAATACCAGCACTTTGGAAGGCCGAGATGGGAGGATTGCTTGAGCATAGGAGTTTGATTCCAGACTAGGTAACACAAAGAAAACTTGTCTCTACAAAAAATCAAAAAATTAGTTGTGCATGGTGGCTGTACGCTTGTAGACTGGGCAACTCGGGGAGGTAGCAGTAGAAAGGATTGCCTGAGCCCAGGAAGTTGAGGCTGCAGTGAGCCATGGTCGTGACACTGCATTCCAACCTGAGCAACAGAGTGAGACCTTGATTCAAAACAAACAAAAAGTAAAAATACTTATTAAATGATTTTATTTATTTACCCCTTGCTTTTTATATGATGCTTAGTTTTTGTCCCTTTTTTTTCCACTGTCTTCTGGCTCACTTTTCCCCACAGAATAATTTGACATACATCTGTTCAAATAAATTAGCATCCTTTCTCAGTGGATTCATTTGGCCTGAATAGAGAGTTCAAATGCTAATTTGTGGGATGACCCATATGGCCTCCTCTAGCCAAAATATAACACGTCATTATGCTCTGCACTCACAGACAAAGAGCTGTGAGCCTTCTTTCTTATTGTCTTTGTAACTGATGCTTTAATTGACTTATACTCATGATCCTGAGTAATGCAGGTATGATACACTAGAACATTAAAGAGATAAAATATAGTGAAAATGGTACAGAAACTAGAGACAGTGTGGCAAAGACTTAAAATACTATCAAAAGTGCTGGCATCTCTTTTCTAAACAAAACTTGTGTATGTGTGTGAAAGAAAGAGAGAAAGGGAGAGGGAGGGAGACAGAGAGAGAGAGAGAGAGAGAGAGAGAGAGAGAGAGAGAGAGAGAGAATGAGTAAAAGAGAGAAAAAGTTATCCTAATTTAGAATTAGATGTAGAACTATATTTGAAAGGCAGTATGTAATCATACAACGTTACACATTTTTATATGACCTTGTCATTTGATTGTTTATGATTGTTTTCATAAAATATTGGCAAATAATCATCTGTGTTTTAAAAGAGCTAGGAGGATTTGTCAGGATGACTTAGTTCTTTCTTAAATAAAAACAGAATTTACTTATTTAATAAATATCCAGCAAGAACCTACCAGGTGTCAGGCAGAGAACTGGGCTCTCTTTCGCCAAAGACTTCTTCAGATCTTAAATTTATAGCTCTACATATTTTAATTGAGCTTAACTGTATTCAACAATTTGCCTTTATTACTTTTCAGCATCATGTAACCTTAGATTTTTAAGCAAGGAAAGGCATGAGAGAAAAGAAAAAGGTCATATTTGGAGACCTAGTCTAAGTCTCAGCTCTACTACAGGTGCTACAGATTCTGTTATTTTGGGAATGAGTTCTTGGTGAACATGCAAGCTTAAATTTACAAAACTTAGAAAAGTAAATCTATCTAAAAAAAAAATTGGTAAGTGTACTCTATTGAGACTTCCAATCAGAAAAATAGGCATCAATAAATCACCTTTTATGCATAAAACTTTTGCACAAATTTTAAGTTAATATTCATTGCTCCTGGATTAAAAAAAACTAGTTGCATACACACACACACACACACACACACACACACACACACACACACACACACATATATACTCTGTATTTGTATATATAATCTTAGCTATTTTAATGTAATTATTTACATGAATTACTAAGTTTAAAAGTGTAATAACACCCCAAAATTATTCCTATGATTCATTTTAGAAAACAGCATATATTTCATTGTAGCTTACATAGGAAGAAAGACCCAGATTGTGCATATTATTAATATGTGAGATGGCAAAGTGCAAAATGCATGAACAGAATATGCTACCTCCTATGTCCCACTTTTCCCTTATGATATTTTAGCTAATTTAAACTTGCTAGTTTAAGGCATAACATCTCAACTGGCATATAGCTGACAAATATAAAACCAGTTTTGGAGGCCTTGCATGTGACATGCAACTATGATAGCATTGGTAAGAATTAGATATAGGTCATGTTTCAGAAAACTTACAATCTTTTGGGTGGAGCAAATAGAAATACATTAAGAAACTAATGAAGTAAGTTCAAATATTGAGATTTGCATAGGGTAATATAGGAGTTCCAAGAAAAACATTGAAACAAATATGTTGGTATGTCAGAAAACCTCCTGTCCAAATGCTTATACAGACTTTATCACATTCCCTGCCCTCCTTTTGATGAAATTGCTTATATTCTCTAGAGCATTGACTGAGGCAATTTCACAAATCACGTTTTAATGACAAGATGGGATTTTGATAAAACAACAGATACAAGCCACCAATTTCTGTTTCCTATGTAAAAACCAATGCTTTTCAAAGCTTCTCCACTACTTTCTAGGCTTGCTTGGTTCTTGTATTCTGAATCTGGTTCAAATCTTCTCATTAGCTCTTCCAAAAAAAAAAAAAAAACTCAAAAATATCTGCTTAAGCATAGAGTTTCACTGACTAGCTTTTTAAAAAATCTTAATCTACCTATTTATCTGGAGTGTTCTTTTTATGAAAATATTCCCCCAAAATTTTCTAACTAATTGGACTTTCTTTTAACTTTAACAAATACTGCATGCTCACATTTTTTTTTTTGCTGGTGTCAGAAAAAAGACATCAAAAAGATATAAATCATTTAATAAAAGTTAACATTGACAGGACTTCTTTTATTTTAAAGTTTTGTTATCTCTAGGAAGAAGATAGGTCTGGATGTTTTTTAGACCTAGTATTATAATGTCTGTTGCAAAACATTTCAGGAAAATAAATGTAACTTAGGGAGTACAGAGAGAATATTATAAAACTTCATTGAAAGAAATGTAAAAACTGAATCCATCTAAAAGTAGAAAGTTGTAAAAAGAATACATTATGCTATTCTAAGCCAAGGGTTAACTGCCTAGATGCTCTTTGATTAAGCCAGAACGTAAAATGAAAATAATTCTGACAATGTTAGTTCATTGTTTTTATTGCTAAGCGACAATTGTTTTTATTTTATAGATAATTACAGAGAAAATACTATTAGGGAAAAACATTGAAAACGCTTATGTAGTTACAACTAAAGCTGATAGGTAAATAACATTTATACTGAGGATTATTTCAAGAGTGCATAGTCATTTTGTAAAAGCGTTCATGCTGACCGTACAATAACCACTTGCTTTGGATATTTCCTGTATGATAATATGAACATTCATCAAGGGTTTTAGGGAAGGAGAGACATTATAGCAAGTCATTACCAATGAAAATTGACAGTGAGCATTGCTTACACAGAGAAGACATGGCCCTCATTTTTAGTCGTTCTTGTTGAGGCGTGAACCCCTTCATTTTATTCATATATATATTCATTTTATTTTAAAATTACCTTTTCTAAAGAATTGTACTATCTGCTCCCCTCCAAAGACATTCATTTCATTCCTTTTATTTTTATCTCCTCTGGTGCCTATCCTGCTACTTATCCTAAGGCTTCTCTTTCTCCCAGCATCTCTACTGCATCTTCAATCTTCCAACATTATACACTACTAATAATATATACAGATTTACAAACAAGTGCCTTTAACATATTTACAACCTCTATTCCTCTGCCTTCTATTTCTTCTTTTCACAACTACACTTTAAACAGGTGGTCTTATCCCAAGCTTCCTCCTGTTTTTCATTTGCTTCCTCCTTATCCATTGCAATCTGGCTTTCTTTTTAATGAATTAAATCCAAAGTCCTTCTTTTAGTTCACATCTAATCTGTTTAATATGTGACAGATTGCTTAATATATGACACCGTATATGGCACAATATGGCACAGTCATTTTGTGCCATTCTCTACAGGATGGAGGTCTGTAGAGAAAACAGAGAAAATCAACACAAGCTACTCAAATCAGTCAACCTAATTCCTTTAGTCTAAACATAAAGGTCTTCAATATTGGCTTCTATAATGCTACACTATTCAGCCACCCTTCATTAATTTGTTCACTTAAAAGATATATATGATATATATGCATATGTGTGTGTGTGTGTGTGTGTGTGTGTATTTTGAGGCAGAGTCTCACCCTGTCACCCCAGCTGGAGTGCAGTGGCACACTCATGGCCACCCCAGTGTCAACCTGGCTGGGCTCCAGTGGTCCTTCCGCCTCAGACTTCCAAGTAGCTGGAACTACAGGTGTGCGCTACCAAACCCAGCTAATTTTGATTTATTTATTGTAGAGACGAGGTCTTGCCAAGTTGCCTGGACTGGTCTCGAACTCATGGGCTCAGGCAATCCCTTGCCTCAGCCTCACAAAGTGCTGGGATTACAGGCTGAGCCACTGTGCCCAGTCCACTTAAAAGATATTAAGCCAGGCTGTGTGTGGTGGCTCATGCCCGTAATCAGCTCTTTGGGAGGCCGAGGGGAGAGGATTGTCCGAGCCCATGGGTTCGAGAACAGCCTGGACAACTTGGTGAGACTTCACCTTTACAATAGATAAAAAAATTAGCTAGGCATGGTGGCATGTGCCTGCAGTTCCAACTACTTGGAAGGCTGAGGCGGAAGCAATGCCTGAGCCCAGCAGGCCAAGGCTGTGGTGGCCATGAGCGTGTCAGTGCACTTCAACCTGGGAGACAGAGTGAGACTCCAACTCAAAAAAAAAAAAAAAAAAAAAATATATATATATATATATATATATGTAAAGTCATTATCACGTGGCAGGTATCATTACAGACGGAAAGGTATAAAGCTGAGAAACATATGGTCCCGGAATTTGGGAGGGGAAGAAAGTATACAAATAATCGTAATACAGTGTAATAAATGGCATAACAGAGATGTTTGTACTGCAGTATGGGATTACAGAGATGACTCATTTAAAAAATCTTTAATACAAATCACTGCTTCCATTTAAGTATGTAAACTTAAATGGGAATAAACAAACAAAAAAGGCTTTGAAAGATTTATAGACATAAATATGAAAATGAATACTTTGAATTCACTTATTAATTCTGATTAACATCGTAAATAAATAATCTTCATTGAACATTCATGAAAGTAATCATTCAAATAGCACTTCAAAGGCAGTGCATTTTAAATAAGAACACTTACAGAATCATAGACTTTTAAAACTGAATGTATCAGGGACTCATGCTTGTAGTCCCAGAACTTTGAGAGGCCTAGACAAGAGAATTGTCTGAACCTAGGGTTTCAAGACCAGTATGAGCAACTTGGCGAAACCTCATCTCTATAATAAAACAAAAAATTAGTCAGACACAGTGGTGTGTGCCAGATACTTGGAAGATTGAGGCAGAAAGATCACCTGAGCCAGAAGGTTGAGGGTGCGGTGGCTGTGATAATGCCACTGCACTCTAGCCTGGGTGACAGAGTGAAACTCTAACTAAAAAACAAACAAACAAAACAAAACAAACAAACTGAAGGGAACATAGAGACCATGTGATCCAGACTCATTATTTTACAAAGAGGGAATTGAGGTTCTGGAAGATACTTGCCTAGAACCACACAGATTCTTCAGGGCATAACTGAAATAGAATCCACATGCTCTACTGCAAGAGATCTTTTTATAAACATGTCAGCTGAGCACAATAGCATATTTATACAGTGAACTGCACACACCCCTTTCTGAAAGTGTTTACAGTAGACTAATGAAAAATATTTTAAGGAGGACTACGTGTGTTTTCCTACTCCTTCATTTTCTCCAATTTTAAAATTATACACTAACTCTTAAAACAATGTTAAACTCTCAGGAATTCTCAAATAGATGTTATTTTTGCATAACTGAGATTGTGTTATGTAAAATAAAATAAGGAAATCAAATTCCTAAAAACAGTTTTTATAGCTTATAAAAAAGTATAAGCTTTACCCACTCCCCTACAAAATGTCATGGATAATGCAATAAATATTTGCTTTATCTGTCATCTGATCACTTCATTTTAGGACAAGTCTACAACTACTTACTTCTCTTTGAAAAAATTACTTGCCAAAGGCAGACCAGAATTTGATGTACTCAAACCTGTCACATATAAATGTTTACAGGGAAATCATATCTTCTCCATGGAGATAGTTTTGAATTGAAGTTAAATTATAAGGCAAAAATCAATTTATTCAAAACTATTCTGGACAGTCCCTGAGGGGGGCACCACACTGGATATCAAATACTTAGTCCCAGTAAACCCACTCCAAGAAGTTTTCCTGGAATCGAAACGTATCACTCCTGCCAGACAAGAGCACCAGAGAAATGTTCTGCCTTACCATAAGGGCTTTGTTGAATGAAAAGTACAATGTATATTTTTAATGACAAGAGTATTGTACAACCAGAATTACATTCAGTTCTATGGAGTGCTCACATCATGATGCACATAGGAGTGACTTCAGAAATTTTTCAGATATATTTCATATTCACTGGAGTAAATATACTCATTGCAAGGAATCTTCTGTAATTGTTAAATGGTCATTTATCTCCTGCAATAATTTCATTTGGACCAGCAGAATGCATTGGGTAATAGAGCTGCTATATTATTTTATCTTTAACAAGTGAAATATATGATAATGCATTTCTTTTTTTTTTAAAGATTTTTTTAAAGATGTGGGGTACAATTCAGGGTTAAGTACATAAGTAGTCATCATACAGGTGAAGTTTGGGTCTCCCACTGGTCCTTACTTTGCCTGGTTTGGGATCAGGTACCGTTATGTGCCACCCACCCTGACTCCCCTGGCATTGATCCACTACTGCCAATCCCTTTCAACTAGTATTATGATAAATGTTCAGGGTCCACTTGCGAGTGATTCTCTGCAGTTTGAAATAACTTGCACGATACTGGTCCTGATGTACAAGTGAGAAAAGAAATGCTATTTTAAGATGACAATTATATGTAACTTTAATGTTCTCTAGCAAAAAAGTAATGCATATTTACTATAAAACAATTTGAATGTGCAAATAAAAAAAAACAAAACAAAATCATCTAAAATTCTACTACTCCAACAAAAAACTTACTTTTGTAATATATGAAAAAATCACGATTCTGGGGGAGAAAAACCTGGTTTTAATATCTTTGGAGTATGCTTACAGATTTTAAAAATGCATTCATTTAAAAACATTAAATAATAATATTATTAATAATATTAAATAACATTAAATGATAACATTAATAATAATATTACACTGTATATGAAATATTAATTTCTATATTTCAAATTTAACACCAAAAAATAAAAACGATTAGGATATTAATTAAGTTTGGAACATTTCCATTTTGGAATTAAGGAGTAATTAAATAATAGCACCAATAGCTTCCACTTACTGGCATTTAATAAATACAAGACTGCAAAGAGCTATATATATGCTATTTTATGTAATATGCAAAATGCATGAAGAAGGTACTATCATGATACATTTTGTTCATTTCTTATAAGTAAGTTAGAAGTGGTTAAGTCAACTACCCAAGGTTAGTGACTGGCGAGGGTATTTGAAATTCAGACTATCTTCCATTTAAATCCCATGTTTAGTACTTGAGAAAATGAACTATGTCTATCAGCTCTTTCTCCAAGTTTCCAAATCCAGACACAGGTTAGTCAGTTACCTCAAATTATTTCAAAACCCAGCAAAGCAAATGTTCACTCTTTTCTCCCTTCCCTTATTTTTCAATATATGCACATCACTACTTCTTATTTTTCAAAAATATGATGTCTTCATATGGTGAACATTATATTCATTAGCTCAGGAACCAGAAATAAGCTATGAAAAGGCAAGATTTTTGTTTTGATTAAATTCCATACAAATATGTTGAAAAATGCTATTCTTTAACTTCACAATTGCATCTAATAATGATTTCTATATTTCCCAAAATGTTGATAATTTTTTTTCCAAACTATATAAGCTTCATTTTTTTTAGTTGCAAAATTCATACTAAAGGTTTTTTTCCTTCTTTTACTTATGGCCAATTTAATTTATTTTTTGATTTGGAGTCTCACTCTGTCACCCAGGCGGGAGTGCAGAAAAGCACGCTCATGGCTATCACAGTCTAGACTTGCTGTGCTCAGGCAATTCTTCCACCTCAGCCTTCCAAGTAGTTGGAAGTACAGGCATGTGCCACTATGCCTGACTAATTTTTTAAATTTATTATAGAGAAGAGGCCTCACCAAGTTGCCCAAACTGTTCGCAGACCCATGGACTCAGCCAATCCTCTCACCTCAGCCTCCCAAAATACTGGGATTATACGTGTGAGCCACTGTTCCCGGCCTTATGGCCAACTTTAATTTAGAGGAAGATAACTGTTCTGTTGCCAAACAGTGAAATGTGTTTGGGCGAGGTGATGGGCATTGGTTTATGAATAATAAGAGCTGCTGCTATTTTTGATAAGACAAGAACAATATACATGACTCAGTACAAATAATCTATTGTGTGCTTTTATGTTATCTTGTTTTTAAAAATTTGTGCATTTAAACATTCATCAATTATAGACACTTTTGTTAAAAAGGGGAGAAACTTTTGTCTCATTCATTTAAAAAATTTATATCTGTAATATAATATATAGGTATAAATTTATATGTTAATTGCAATATAGTATCTATAATGCAGATTATAAAAAGAGCTCCACAATATTTACTGGGAGAAATCATTCCATCATAGAAAGCCAGTTTAAAACTCACTGAAGTCTTAATGATTTATATTCTTATACAATTTTGACTGTCCTTAGATTCACAAAGTATTTTCATTTACATGATCGAATTTAAATTGCATCCCTTAGTTAAAAAAAAAAAATCTTCTAGAACATTTCTTCCACTCAACATGGAAAACTAACATTTATTTGAGTTTATTTTCATAATGAGAATTTTTTTCCATTTGCTATGATTATACAAAGTAGCCATGATACTAGCATTTGAAAAATCTAATTATGTCTATGTGGAGAAATTCCAGGATTGAAAATTACTTGGGTAACGAGTTTTAAATTATTTTCCCCAAACATCCTAGATTTGGAGTTTTATTTGGTGATCAGTTACTGCTTTTAACATTTCTGAACTACACACAGCATTGAACTTGGCTTGGGAGTAGAGAAGGAAGTAGGGGAAACAAATCCCAGTAACTTGATAAACACATAAAGGCAGAATACATGCAGAAAAATATTAACACATGCTATCAACTCTTTCCCTGCTATCCTGTTTTCTTGCTACCGGCAACACAGCAGAGCAGCTTACTTGAGGAATTCTGTTATATTGTTTCATGGACTTGGACAAACTGCTTGAATTGAAATCCCAGTTCTTCACTTACTAGTTATGTGACTTTAAGCAAGTTACTCATCTGGAAACAGGCTAATTATGAAATAACCTACTACACTGGATTATTATAAAGGTCAACTAGCTAATACGTGTGGTAAACTACTTGGGATGGAACACACATTGTGCACTAAGTATATGTGTTTCTAAACTAAAATAATCTCATTTCCCTATGATGTCCAACCTTGTAATAATTATAACCATAATAATTATATCTACTCATTCACTTATTTCAAAAAAAAATGGGCTACTCCTTCAGGTTTTCTCCCACTGTGGGAGCTTTTCTGTCCTCTCAATAAACCATGCTTTCAAAAATTACAGTGTACTATAAGTGTTTCTTACTTTTCCTTTGAGCCTAGAACAATTTTGTTCAAGGTGACAAGCAAAACTATTTGTTGATAAGTTGTAAGTATTAAGAAGTAAAAAAAAAAAAAGAGAGAGAAATCCAATGTGTTCCATCCATTCTTCTATGTATAGAAGTGATTCTCAGTTGGGCTCGGTGGCTCAGCCTGTAATCCCGCGCCTTTGGGAAGCTGAGGTGAGTGGATTGCCTGAGCCGCGGGTTCGAGACCCGCCTGGGCAGCGAGACCTCATCTCTACAATAAATCAAAAAATCAGCCGGGCGTGGTAGCACATGCCTGTAATTCCGGCTACTTGGAAGGCTGAGGAGGAAGGATCGCCAGAGCCCAGCAGGTCGAGGCTGCGGTGGCCAGGAGTGGCCACTGCACTCCAGTCTGAGCAACCGAGTGAGACTTCAACTCAAAAAAAAAAGAAGTGATTCTCCGAATCAAATATTATCTAATTCTGTATCTGAGCCAAAGTGGTAAATTCAGTACTGGATTATGTGGTCTTTATATCCGAGAGAGCTGAAGAGAGGACCTGAGTATCTCTCAGGACATGCTAGATATGCAGATATGTCTGTTGCAGCCACACCAGTTTCCTTGCTTTCCTAGGACACATGGAGCAACCTTCCACCTCAGGAGATTCATATTCGCTTTTCCTTCTGTCTACAGCACTCGCTTTCCTCCAGCCCACCAACTTCAACCTCAACACACAATCTGCTTGATCCGCACCCTAATCTCCTTTACATCTCAGTTCAAAAGTCAACTTCTCAACAATTCATCTTTGGACCACCCTTTATAAGATAGAAACTACTCCCATTTACTCAGCCTTTTTCCTGCTTTGTTTTCCTCAATATCACTTATCAGATGACATCACATTTATTTTCTCATGTATTATTTTCAATTCCCTTCCCATAGAGTATAAGCTCTATTAGAACAGTCACTCATTCTATTTGTATCTTTAATACCAAGGACAGTGCCTACCACATAGCACATGTCCAAATGTTGAATAAACAGAATAATAAATGCAGACACCTTCTTTATTTGCATGCATCTTGGGCCATTTGCTTTATTGAGTATAAACTAAACACATTATGAAACAATCTGGAGTTGTGCCCAATAAGCACTAAAAAACCAGTGGTAGTTTCCAGTAGAAATGAGCCCATTTGGTGCTTAGATCTTGGTTTTTGAATACCTTTTCCAATGAAAAGAAACTGAGAACCTTTGAAGAACTGAATGATTTCATATCTGGAGGAGGGAAAGGACGCCCAAAATAGATTTTTTTTGTTTTTGTCCTTTTTGTATTGTTTTGTGGTTGTGTTTGTGTGTGGGGGGGGAGAGAAACTTATTTTCAACTTTGGAAGTTTCCATCTTATTAAATCTTGACTATTAGCAATTCAGAGAAACTCTTAATTTAGGCGGAACTGTAGCTGTTACACAGCTGATAAGAGAAAGTTCTTCTTTACAATAAAAAAATCTCAGCTCATGAATAGAACGGATAATAAAAATACAAAATTATTGTTTTGCAACCTCCAAAGAAAAATATGATTCAGTCAAAGATAATCAATGAATGCTAAAATTGTTGAGGAGCTGTTATACAATAAAAGAGACTAAAGAGGCAAAAAATAAACGAAATGCCTAAATATTGATTGGATCCTTGTTCAAGATAAAAAATAAAGCTATAAAATATATTTCTGAAAGAACTTGAAACATTTCAATATGAACTATTTATTAGATGATACTAAGGAATTATCATTAATTTTCTTACATGTTAAATGATTATAATTGAAGAGAAGAATGTTTTACTCTTAGGAGTTCATGCTGAAATGCAATGACGTGCAATAACTAAAAAATTGTTCAAAAAAAGAAAATAGAGATAATATAAAAATATTCAAAATATTAACAATTGTTAAATCAAGATGTGGTCATTCAAGTCTTCCTGGTACTATTTTCCCAATTTTACTGCATTTTTGAAATTTTTTCATGGTAGAACATTGAAGAAGCAGTGACCACATATTCTCACTCATAAGCGGACCTTAAACAATTATTATAATACTATAAGAAAGGGATTGGCAGTAGTGGGAACCTGCAGGGGGTGGGGGGTGGGATTGGCATTAGTAGGAAACTGTCGGAGTGGGGGGCACACCTCATCAATGAGGGTACCTGCATAATTAACATTTGTATAGCTAACCCTGGATTGTATTCCACAATTTTAAATTAAAAAAAAAAAAGAAATTTGGATAATCTGAAATTGGTATACTGATAATATTAACAATAATAATTAATATATCTTTGCATATGAATTAGAAAATGCTACTGACAATTAATTAGTAATAATTGTGCTGCATTCAAAACATTACACAAGGCACATTTGACATTTTAGATAATTCTTTGCTGTGAGGGACAGCTCTGAACATTATATACTATTTAGTAATATCTCTGACTTCTATTAACCACATACCAAGAGGGTTGCTCCCTCTGGTCTATAAGCATTGGCAAATATCCCTTGGGGGAATAAAATCTTCTCTGGTTAAAAACCAGTCCTTTACATGCTGACTTTTCTTATTTTGCTATTCCCTTAAACTGCCATTTTTCCGATATTTTTAGGGATGGGAAAATAATTATAAATTACATTTGTTAAAATTCAACTCTTCTCATATAACACACAAACAACTCTTCTCATATAACTCAAAATAACAAAATTATAATTTTGTCCATAGTGTATTTGTATAGGAAAAATATGCATTCATTTGGAGCATGAAAAGTACCACCAGAACTGTGTATAAAAAGTTCTTAAAGTCATCAACATATTAATGCTTTCAATAACTTGAATGACTCTCAAAAGGTTTTGGGTTGAGTGAAAATAATTATTCTCAAGATGGTGACAGATACACTTAAAGTCCAGACTTCTTCACAATGCATCTATGTAATCAAAAACCATTCGAACCCCTAAAGCTACTGAAATTTTAATACAAAGACCCAAATCAGTATTCTCAAGAGATTACATTCTGTATGATTTCACTTATGTGACATTCTTGAAAAATATAAAAGTAAAACAATAGTGATGGAAACAGTCTGATTTGCCAGAGGAAAGAGATGCGGGGAGAGTATGATGACAAAACAATAGCAGAAGAGTATTTGGGGGTGGTGGAATAATTCTGTATCTGCATTGTAATGGTGATTATCACCGTAAGACTGTGTACCACAAAAACCAGGTTTACTCTATGTCAATTTAAAAATAGAATCAAAATGAAATTTCCTTAGAATTCTGATTATAATGATGTAAAAACAATGCTTAATGAAATTACTTTTTCTAAAAATGTCTTTTTAAAATAATGAGTGAATTATTAACATATAAGTAAAGAAAATGTGTAAAGGAAATTAATAAAATTTGTAATCTAAATTCAAAAGCACTTATATGATAAACAGTGGGAATGAATATAACTTGATAGGTATCATAAGATGATAATAATAGTTTAACTAAATGACGTGTTCCAAGTGTCAAATATGACTCTCTTCAGATTTTCAGAGCATGTTGTAGATTGTTGGGAAAATTAATGGCTATAAGTTCCTAAATGACATGTTCCAAGTGTCAAATATGACTCTCTTCAGATTTTCAGAGCATGTTGTAGATTGTTGGGAAAATTAATGGCTATAAGTTCCCATTACATGGTGAAGACCAAAGACCTGAAGAAAAGAGAGGGCACAACATATGGCAGAAGCGTCTCTTGTCCTGCCTGCTGCTCATCAATGGATTCCCTCAAGAGAGGATACATGACTGCCATTCATGTTCTCCAAAATGGTGGGAAAATAGCCAATTTATCTCTAACAACAAAGACATATTTTATACTTAGAGTTTATTACTACCATTCTGAAATGCTAATAATCTATGTACATCCATTGAAAAAAACGTTGACAGGTATCCATTTTTCTGCTTCTCAAACCACATTTGGCATTAGCAAGACTGCATCCTAAAGAGGAAATTGCAGAATTATTAGTAAGATTCCACAGTAGGTCTTTGTAGGTTCTTTCTGGTAAATGTGAATCCCCAAGTAGGATTTCAGTGTTTTCACCTAGTGTTCCGATATTGTGTTTTGTCTAACCATTACAATCATGATATCTTCCTCCACATTTCCAAGTAAGAAGGTATAACCCCCTTAACGAAGAAAAAAAAAAAAAAAGGCAGCATGGCTTTAAGCACTGATCCCTGGAGCTTCAAAATTGATAATTAAAATACTCCTATGAAACAGCAATTAATTATGATCCTTAACAATACTAAATTATGTTTAAAATATTTATTGCTGTTAAAGAAGCTTTAATTGACCCCAAGTTCTACATTGATCAGTATTTCTTTCTAACCTAAAGATAGCTTAATATCTTAACTGAAAGAAAAACCCAGTCTGTAAAATGGTCAAGGTTGGAAACATTCAAAGTAGGAATTGTACCATTGACTTTCACCTTCTTATTAGAGTTTTACTTAATATATCCATACCTGTGATTATAATTTTGCTTGCAATTAGGCAGATGGCACTCAATTGCACATTTAATGCTACGTGTTATTTTTATTTTTGATTTTTGAGTCAGAGTCTCAATCTGTCATCCACACTGGAGTACAGTGGCACACTTACAGCCACCGTAGCCTTGAACTGCCTTGCTCAGGCGATCCTTCCTCTTTAGTCTTCCAAGTAGTTGGAAACACAGGCATGTGCTACCATACTCAGCTAATTTTCTGATTTATTGTAGAGATGAGGTCTCGCCAAGTTACCCGGGCTGGTCTTGAATTCCTGGGCTCAGGCAATTCTCTCCCCTCCGCCTCCCAACTGTTGGGATTACAGACATGAGCCACCATGCCTGGCCTAATGTTACATTTTCTAATCTTGCAATATAAAAAGAGTTATCATGGACTGCATGTCCATTTTCATAGACACCCAGGAAAATTAACTTTTACATTTCCTCTTTTATCATCTACTTCTGTGCAGCCAGAAGGTTGCAGGCCATGGCTTACCATCTGTTGATGTATTGCTTGCTAATATATGCAGGGAATTGATAGGGACGTCTAGATAATATAATTTTCTATTTAACAACAAGAAATGATCCGCTTTTAAAGAATTAGATTATGCTTGAAGACTAAAGTTACATGAACTGTTATTGACTTTCTTTTTGATGTTTCAAAGGCCCATTGGAGTTTTGAAATTACTTATATTTTTAAAAAGCTTATAAAAGTTCCATTAAATAATAAGTGGTCACAGTTAGAAAAGGGAATCCTTATTTTTATTTTACTGTATTCACTTTCTCAGGCATAAAAGACTGCATCTTCCTATTAAGACTAAATTAATGCAGTAATAAAAACTTACACAATCTACCAACTGCCTTTTTAGTACTACAGTCTCCAGAATACCCTTTGACTTTTCAGTTGCTGTGAACAAAATAATTTGTGAATAAATTTCTACCTGTAGTCTCCATGGTGCTTCTATAGATGTTTTGCTTTCTTGAAAAAAACCTCCCCTTCTCTGACAGGGATTGCATTCAGTGAGTCACGCATTCATTTATAGAAATAAAGTCTTAATTGATCCTTTTGTGGTTCACACTACTCTTACATATGTCAAGTTTAATTATTTACTGTGGTATGCCTTTGTATTACAGAAGGTTAGATAAATATAAATGGAAATGGTCTTAATTTTTCCCTTTATTTCTTGGAATTGTATTAAAACTAATTTGAATGCTAAATAAATTGGTTATTTTTGGTTCTGAAAACTGGCATAATAGTCTACATGAAGCAAAAGTGTGCATATATATATATATATTCAACTTATGAAGGGAATTGAAGAAAAATAATTTCAAAGGATTGTCCTCAAAATTAAAAATGCAGCATTCGTAAGACAACTGATTTTTAATTAATTAATTAATTTATGACAGGATATCACTGTCACCCAGGCTGGAGTGTAATGGCATGATTAGGTTCAACCTCAACCTACTAGGCTCAGGTAATCCTTCTGCCTCAGCCTCCTGAATAGCTGGGACTATACGCATGCACCACCACACATGGCTAACTTTAAATTTTTTTTGTAGTGATGATGTCTTGCTATGTTACCTAGGCTGATCTGGTCTCAAACCCCTTTAAGCAATCCCAGGGGTGGAAATCCCGAGGTGGAAATCTCAGCCTTCCAAAGTGCTGGGATTACAGGTGTGAGGTGCTATACCCAGCTGAGATTATTCATTTTTAAATTATGTAAGATTGTTAAATTTCTATCTTTCTGTTGATTTGTAAACATACACTTAACCATTACTTTTCAATATCCCCTTCTCTGCAATGAAAACAGTTCCTGAAAGTAAAGATACAGGTATTTAAGATACCCAGAAACCACAGACAGTGAATTTCACCATCCCTTTAAAACAACACTTCACATAGCACTCCTTTCATCAATTAGGTTTATGACAACTAAATAGTTATAAATCCATTACTACTGCTGGACAGCCAACTCTTGAAATATAATCTTTACTCAAAGTATTTCATAAGTAATTTAGTGTTCCACTTAAACTTATGTCTCAGCTCTTCTATATTGACCATGTGATCATTCCTTATTAAACAGATATTTATGAAACATTTATCTTGTGATTAGCATTATGGCAGGCACCAGCAATATAAAGGTAAGAAAAAACATTCGTGTGTCCTAATTATTCATTAAAGGGATTAAATGTGTCCATTCCATCTTTGCCAATGAATGCTGCCAACTTGTTATACAAATAAAGTTAAAAATTTTATACAAAAAAAAAGAAAAAAAATTCACAGATCCTGCTCTCT
The DNA here is from genome assembly GCF_000164805.1 of Carlito syrichta. Lineage (NCBI taxonomy): Eukaryota > Metazoa > Chordata > Mammalia > Primates > Tarsiidae > Carlito > Carlito syrichta. Next base: position 216,734 of record NW_007260126.1, read on the forward strand.
GGAGGTTTCCATTAGAAAAGAGAAAAGCCTATACATATAAATCTATAATTGTATCCTGAGAAAATTTGTATCAAAGAAAAAAATATGGTGCCATAAACCCATAGAACAGAGAAACTTGACCTTATCTATTTGCTTAGCAAAAGCTGTTATATTAGAATGAAATTCAGTTATATATACCAACATTACAAAACAAGAGTGACAGAAATGAGAGAGAAATTGAAAAGACTGTTGGATATAGGTGGTCCAAGGTTATACATGGAAGCTGCAAATTGACAAAGTGACGTACTCCTCTTTCATTTCTGCCATTTGGAGCATGTGCTTCCATTACTTCATTAAAAATGGTTGCTTGAGCTCCAGCAATCAGATTTACATTTCAGCTAGAAGGAAGAAGAAACATTTTCCACAGGTTGATCCCTTACGTTAGCAGGTGAACAGTCAGTCATGTGGCCATATCAGTTGTAAGGTAAGCTGGTGTAGTCATGTGAAATGCACCTAATTAAGAACTGGGAGTCCTCCAATACAGGAGAAGAAAATAATGGATATTTGGAGATACGTAGTGGTATCTGCCAAAGCTGTCTTGAGAAAATGACTTTGGGTCTGAGGCTTGAAGGATGAACAGATGTTAGCTAGATGGAAAGAGGAGGGAAAGAGTGAAGAGAAGTTCAGGCAGAGGCACAATCCACATGGCTGTACCAGCCCTCCTCCCCCGCCCCCCCCCCCCCCCCGCCAGCCCTTACAGGGCAAGAACTGCTTGCATCCAGTAGTTTTTCATGGGAGAGAAATCAACTCCTCTTTTTCAACTTCTCTTTTTGATATTTAAAATATGCAGTTGAACCTAGTCCTATCCAATAGAACAGACTTGGCTGACCCCTTAAGTAAGACTCACTTCTTCTATTTCACTATATCTTGAATATGGTGTTTGATTAATGTTTTTTCTTTTGTTTTGTTTATTCATAATAGTAGGTTTGCTCTTACCATGAGCTTATGATAACTTCTAATATTGAGGAACACAAAAGTAAATAAATCTCTGTCAAGACTATATAAATGTCATGAGAATATATGGAAGTTTTATGAAGAACTTATTGAAGTAATTATTAGTTCTGAACAATAGCAAAAATTGTAAAAAAAAAATTTTAGATAATCATATCTCATATTTTAGGAAGTTGAAAATGTGTTTTATTTTATTTTATATTTTTTAATTTATTTTTTGAGTTGGGGTCTCATTCTGTTGCCCAGACTGGAATGCAGTGGCACAATAATGGCTCACATCACAGCCTCGACTGCCTGGCCTCAAGCCATCCCCTTGCCTCAGCCTCCCAAGTAGCTGGGAGTACACCACACCTTAAAAATTTTTTTTTTATGGTGTCCAGGCTACTTGAACTCCTGGGCTCCAGCAGTCTTTCTGTTGGCCTCCCAAATGCTGGGATTATAGGAATGAGCCACCATGCCTGCCTGGCCTGAAAACATATTTCTTAACAAGCCGTTCAACTACTATGATTTTTTCTGAAAATATTTCCTGCTAATTTTTTAGGGAGAAACTGGCAATTTATCCAAAATAATTTAAAATACTTTTAGACTAGTCATTTGTTTTTGACAAAATCATACTTGACAGGAACAGTTTTATATTACAGCTGAGGAGACTAGAATTTTACATAGATATTATCATATTTCAAATATAAATTATCAACCAGTGGAAATAGGAGTATCAATGATTATCTAATTTTGTTACTCAGGATAATAAAATGCTTTATTTACTAGGCTATTTTCATCTGCAGATTTACTTAATATGGATTAAAATTATTTCAATACAAAAGAGCATTTTTTTCCAAGGAAGGTAAACATGAAAGATATTGTCTTTCATAAAATAATTATTCTAACTTATCAGTTTGGTACCATTAACATTTCTATGCTTAAGCATAAAACTGTAAAGTAGCAAAATATTCCACTTAAAAAAAAAGCTTTAAGGAGTTCTTTCTTTTATGTTTTCTTCTAAATTTTCTCCTTGAACTGTTTGTCTAATCTATGAAGGTTCCTATCTTGTGTAGAGTATTAGGAAGTAGACATCACCTACATTCTTGTTTTTTCTCCAAGAAAAAAATTACATTCATTTAACCAGCATACTATGAGTTATGACTGATGAGTGAGTCATCAAAAGAATCCAAAGAAAAGATGTTACGGTACCTGCTGACAAGCAACATAAACATGTACTGTGTAAACTTCAAGGGCACCTGCATAATTACCACTTGTATACCTAACCCTGACTTGTACCCCATATCTTTAAAATGAAAAATGAAAAAAAATACTTTCGAGAAGAAAGGCCTTTAAAATTGATTTAATGTGAAAGTTATTGATACTTTGAAATTAGACTACTTATGAGGAAGAAGCATTGAGATAAAGCAGCACCAAAGATAAATTTCATGGAGAGAGAAGCAAATTTATTTGGCTAAAAAGGCTACATAGGCAGCAATGAAATACATATGGACAGAATAGGTCACCATGAACTTGTTCTGAGATGACAATCTGCCTTTCAACCTTGGCAGTTGTATTAGTTATCTACTGTTGCATAACACATTATTCCAAAATTAAGTGACTTCGAACAATGATTCTTTTTTATCTCTCACTGTTTTTGTGGGTCTGGATTTTGGAATAGTCAGTTTAGTGGTTCTGCCTTGGGACTTCTCATAATCTTACAACCAGTGGTCAGCTTCAGAAGTGTCATCTAAAAACCTGACACCTGTTAGAGGTTCCAGTTTTAAAGCGTTTCATTCACATGACTGGTAAGGTAGTGCTAGCTGTTGGTTGGGGGCCTTAGTACCTCTCTATGTGGGCATCTCCACAGGCTGCTTGAGTGTCTTGACAGTATGGCAGCTGGTTTTGGAGCAATTTCATGAGAGCAAGGTGGAAGCTGCAATGCTTTTATGATCCTATTTTAGAAGACACAGACTGTCGCTTTCACTATATAATATTATTCACACAGAATGAATGTGTGAATAATATTATATATTATTGATACTCTAATTGAATGAAGGAGGGATTTACACAAAGTCAGAAATTTCAGAGGTGAGAATTGTTGGGGTTGTTTTAGTTGTTACCAAACAAATCAGACATTAATAATAAAATTATATTATTTATTTTGTATCATCATGATGATTATGATGATGAGTGTTTTTTATTAAAAAGGCTACTATGTATTTAGTAGTTTACATCATTTCTAATCTACATACAATTCCTTTATATCATTTTCAATCTTTTAAAATTTCTATGGGATAGGTTTTATTATTTTCATTTTATAATGAGAAAACTAAAATTCAGAGTAATTAAACAACTTGCCCAAAATCACATAGTTAATAAGTGGCAAGATATATGATAATATGATTCCAAATATTATACTATCTTAACTATACCATGATGTCTCAGAAAATACTGTCTGCCCTGGGCTGATCCTGGTAGATATTATAGGTGCCTGTACAGTGACTGGTATATCTCTTAAATGAAGCACAGAGGGCAAGAGATAAAGAGGTTAATCAACACCAGTAATTCAGGTACTTTGAAACATTTTTTTTCTACAATAGAAAAAATACATTTAAAACCAATGCTCATTTTATAATATTAGGATAAGATTGCTAGTTTTCATCTCATTGAAGTTACACTGAAAAAATTCTTGGGACAAGTTCTTAGTGAATTTTAAGCCAATCATAAGTCTTTATGACTGCTTTAATATCACAATTTTTGTATGAACTTGTGATTTTGAACATTTATGAAGGCAAAACTGACACTCTATAGCTTTTATTATTGAGATTTAGCAGAAGCCATAAAGATAATGAACAAACTTACTAAGACAGATTATTTTTGCATTTGAGAATTGTGTAGTCCAGAAATAGCTATCACAGAACACTCCTCTTCTAATGACCACTCACTATTTTAATCAAGCTTTAATTTGAAATCAGAATCTAAAAAAGAAACTTGTCACATTTACTGTGGTAGATAATTTAAAGCTTTTGTTTCATTTTAAACAGTTTCTGAGTGGCAGACAAATCATTAATTAAGAAGAGATGAATATCGTTCTTGACATGGAAACATATTAAGTCTGAGTTTGGAAATTCCTTGACAAACATATGCCCTAAAGGAGGTATAAGCTAAAGGTCATCATTACAGAGGTCTGGTCCAAAATCTAATTAGCTTATTATAGTGTAAAAAAGTTGTCTGGGGTCCTCACAATTCATACAATTAAAGTTACAAATTGGCCTATGAAAGAAATAGCTAAATGGCTTCATCACACTAAAATATAAGTGTTTCTAACCAGGAAGTCCTTGTAGATATTTACTACTCTTCACCAGTTGTACTTCAAATAGAAAGTATCTTTTATAGTGCTAAAAATACTCCATTTCCTATACACTGTTTTCTAATTTGTAATACTTTTGCATAGGTATCACCTGACCTGGGATTCAGTTTTAAAATACAAATTCCTTGGTCTTTACATATTTTCTGAATCATCTCTGGAGTTATGACTTGATAGCCTGCATTTTTTGGATAATTATGTATTCTCAAGTTTGAGAATCACTGTAAAAATTCCTAGAATCTTTTCCTCTGATCCAACAGAGAGAGAAGGGATAGAATAAATTGCAGCCAATAACATAAAACCTGAAGCTCAAATGTAATTTCTGGAAAGAATTTGAATTGACAGCTAACAGGAAGTAATTATATTCTTCAGAAACAAAGTATTTCATCCAAGTATTTGATACTTTAATAATAATATTAATACAGTGATGCTGTAGGCACACCTTTTTGCACTTGTGCATGTTGGGCTCCATGGTGAGCACTTTATATGAGGGAACATCCAAAACAAAACAAAACAAAAGAAAAAGCAGAGGACTGGCCCCTTGGAGTACAGGCTTCCTTCCCCTTCTAGGTGAGTGTTCTAGGAAGCCACTGGTATCAGTGTATCAGCTAGCAATGTTGTGAGAGGCTGCATTCAGCTTCAGTGAATTTTTTTTAGAGATTTTTCCAATGCATTTGCCCATTTCACGATGTGTGCTTTACAGGAACAACTTACCCACATCTCATGGAGTGACCACAGCTTTGGACCAAAAACGGCCTGACCCCATCTCACAGTGCAACTTTTTTTTTGTTTTCCTAGATGAAAAAAGTCCTCAAAGGAAAATGTTTTGCCAATGTGGAAGAGGTAAAACAAAAAATGACAGAAGCACTAAAAGACATCAACACTGATGAGTTAAAAACTATTCCGAGCAGTGGAAAAAGCATCTCAGTAAGTGTTTTGTATCAGACAGAGAGTACTTTGAAGATGACTGAAGTTTAAACATGTAAGAATAAATAAACAATTTTTGTAAATAAATTCTGGGTTTTGGGGGGTCCCTCTCATAAATGTTTTATCTTATTCTACCTTAATGATGATTTTTTGAGGTTAGTATTACTATCTACTCCATTTTTCATATGTAAAAAATGAAATTAGAAAGAGTTAATCACCTGTACAGAAGATGGCAGAGAATGATTTACCCTCAGGTCTGACTGACTTCAAATGCTATATTACAAAGATTTAGTATTCAATAGTAATAACCTTAGGAAAAAGTTAGATATTTTGAAAAATTGAAGTTGATTTTAATGTCATGATAATGTAGAACATCAAACAGATAGAAGTAGAACATCTAAGTTTATGTAAAATTCATATGAAGTGCAGAGATTCTGATATCATTAAGTGGACATTCAATATGAATGAACATAGTTATTTAAAATTTGGAAATATTTTTAAAAATTTATGTTAAAATCCTTGCAAAAATACTATTCAATTATAACTTCTCTCCATCAAATAAAAAGAATCAACAACAGACATGCGCACAAGATCATTAGCTTAATTAACAATATTCTGTTGTTTAATTCATATTTTACAGACACAATGTCAAATTAAATCAATAAATTCAAAACATAAAACTTGGTACAAAATATACTTTGTGACCTTTGGAATAATCACATGTATCCCTTATATATTTAGACATTTATTGAACACCCACAATTTGTTCACCTTATAAAAAAATTTTGTGTCTTTAAAGAACTCACCAAATAATGAGGAAACAGATATGCATACATAAATTAGATTTGTGGTACTTATTATGATAGAGGTAAGCACAACGTTATCTAGATCCTCACCAAGGGAGGGGTCAACTTAAACTGGAGGACGGTGACATATTCATGAAAGATGCCTACTGCACTGAACTCAAAAGAATGAGTGAGATTTTGGGACAAGGAAGTCGGAAATAGAGAAAGAATGCACAGAAAGTGTTAGAAGAAGTGAGGAATATGGAGACATCATGGAAACCTTTTATGTCTTAAAATAAGTCTAAAATCTGGTTGAGCACAGTCTGTGGTGTGCCTTGTTATGTAGGTGGGCCAGTGTTGGAAAGGGGGGTGGGGCAAGCCAGGCTGGAGGCCAGCAGATGACAGCACATATACAATGAAATGAAGTCCAGGCCAAGCACACCAAGACTTTTTCTGCCTTGAATTTCAATATTGAGAAGAGGGACATTAGTCAAGTTAAATTATCTGGTGATGACACTGTGAAGAGACTGCCCTTTAGTTCCTTCTTGTAGAGATTCCAGAAGCTACTCTGATTCTCTGGGGTCTTAACTCACAGGTTCTCTGTGTGAGGCTCTCCTGTTCACACCATTTAAATTGCTAACTCCAACCCATCCTTCCCACTTCCTGTGCTCTATATGTCTCCTTAGCATCTATCACCATCTAGCATACAACACATTGTGCCATTCATTTTGTTTATTATCTTTGTCATCCTATTAGAACATAAACTCTGTGTGTTTTTACTTGCTCGCTGCAATTTATCCTGTGACTAGAATAGAACCTTGCACATCATAGCTACATGCATCAATAAAAGTCCTGATTTTATTGATTTTCTTTCACTGTTTCCCATATTATTTTAATACATTTTTACATTAATATATTTAATTCATTTTTCTTTTGCTTAGTGTACATCGAAAGCAACAAAACATAGTTCTGTTCAAGAGTCTTAGCTGAACAATGTTTTTAAATGTATATAATGCTTTCAAAGGTATTTTATCATCAATCGTGAGAAATTTCTTGGTTATTTTTACTACTTTAAAAACACAGAAACTGAAACTCGATGGAATTTAATATTTGCATATTCACATCTGTATAACCTATTGCTCTTAAATCTGTATATCTTATTGCTACAAACATGCATGCCATGTTACTATGCCAAATAATGTAGGCAGTTGTAACACAGTGGTAAGTCTGGCTAAACATAGTAAAGGCACAGTAAAATGTGGGTATAAAAATAAAAATGGCACACCTGTCGAGGGCACTTACCCTGAGTGGAATTTGAGGACTGGAAGATGCTCTGGGTAAGTCAGCAAGTGAGTAGTGACTGAATGTAAAGGCCTAGGACTTACTGCCACTACTGCAGACTTTAACCTCAGCTTACTGTAACTTTGTTACTACATAAAGTTTTTCTTCCCACTTTTTGACTCTTTTGTAACAACACTTAGCTTAACAGAAATACATTGTACAGACAAAAATATTTTCTTTCCTTATATTCTTTTTTTTTTTTTTTGAGTTGGAGTTTCACTCGGTTGCCCAGACTGGAGTGCAGTGGCCGCTCCTGGCCACCGCAGCCTCGACCTGCTGGGCTCCAGCGATCCTTCCGCCTCAGCCTTCCAAGTAGCCGGAATTACAGGCATGCGCTACCACACCCGGCTGATTTTTTGATTTATTGTAGAGATGAGGTCTCATTGCCCAGTTGGGTCTCGAACCCGCGGGCTCAGGCAATCCACTCACCTCAGCCTCCCAAAGGTGCGGGATTACAGGCTGAGCCACCGAGGCCGGCTCTTTCTTTATATTCTTATTCTATAAACCTTTATTATTTCTCCTCCTCCTCGTCCTCCTTCCACTCCTCCTCATTATTATTATTACTTTTTAAACTGTTTTGTTAAAAACTAAGACAAAGCACACACATTAGTTTAGGCCTACACAGGGTCAGGTCAGTATCATGGTCTTCCTCTTCACACCTTGGCTTGTTGGAAGGTCTTGACAGGACGACATCCATGGAGCTGTCATCTACATCTCCTACGATAACAATGCCTTATCTGTAATATTTCCCAATGCCTTATCTGTAATATCTGGAACTGTTTTACTGTTAACTTGTTAACTCTTTTTTCTTTTTTTAATAAGTAGAAGGACTACTTTCTAAAATATTGATAGAAAGTACAGGACAGTAATATAGAAATCAGTAACATAGTTGTTTATTATCATTATCAAGTATTATGTACTGTACATACTTGGATATATTATACTTTTGTACCACTGGAAGCACAGTAGGTTTGTGTACACCAGTGTCACCACAAACGTGTGGGTAATGCATTGTGCTATGACACTGTGATAGCTATTACCTCACAAAATGATAGGAATTTTTCAGCTCCATTATCATCTTATGGAACTACTGTTGTCTGTGCAATTTGTCATTGACCAAAATGTTGTTAAGTGGTTGCATTACCAAGTGACATAACATTGTCATTCAGAACTGTCACCTGAGCATCAGGTTTATTTTGTAGAAAACAACAAATAAATATGATATCTTCTATTAATCTTCTGTCTTTTCTTCACCAACAGAATATTTAAGATATAAGAATTAAGTTATGCTCATTGCTTTCTAGTGTCATTGTCCAGTTTTCTATTTAACTTTTATCCATTTCTGTTTTGTGATATAACTCAAAATATCAGTTTTTGATATTATTATAAAATGCTAATAATAGTATTGAGTCATTGACTCTTAGTAAAAAAAGTTTCTTTAAAACTTTTCATGTCATACAGAGCACTTTGCAATCAAAGTGAGCTTTTTTATTTTTCATTTTATCTATGTTTTAAATTGTAATTTTAAAATCAGCCAATTTTACACCAATTTTACAAACTGGTGATTTTTTCCCAGAGGTGAGAAAGCAGGAGTTTATCAAGAAGACAAAAAAGCTGCCAAGCAAAAGGGGACCTGAAAGAGGGTTGCCCACTAGTGATTTTTAATTGCATTTGTATGCGTGTAATACTAAGATGATAATAAAAGTCATAATGCAAAATGGCACACTTCAAAAGGAATTCCAAAATAAAATTTAAAAATATATTTAATATCAGTGCTCTGGAAGCTTTTATTCTGTAAGAACAAAAATACTTTATACAAAATTAAGACCCTGACAAGTTAATTTAAAATATTTTGATAAACTTTCTTCACCTATACATAAAGTATTTAAACTGGTATTTGTGCTCATTTAGCATTTAATTTTTCCAAATTTAAGATAAGCTAAGAAGAAGATTATTTATGAAGTAAATCATGCTATTATTTATAAAGTATATTCATCATTAAAACAACAAAAGCTAATCTTGATTGAGTGCCATTGTTATTGGAAGTAAAAACTTTATACAATATTTCATAAATATTCCATTGAGCATTCACAATAATTTCATGCCCTAAATTCTCTCATTTTTTCAATAGTTTAGGAAAGTGAAAATAGATAAATCATGTCACTTGCTCATAGACACCCTCTAGTAAATGGTAGAACCTAGTCTTGAACCATATGCTCAATTTCAAATGGTATGCTCTTAACGGTGATGCATATTGTAGAATAACCCTTAAAATTTATAAAATACCTTTGGGAGGCTGAGGTGCGTGGATTGCCTGAGCCCGCGGGTTCGAGACCCACCTGGGCAGCGAGACCTCGTCTCTAAAATAAATAAAAAAAAATCAGCCAGGCGTGGTAGCACATGCCTGTAATTCTGGCTACTTGAAAGGCTGAGGTGGAAGGATTGCCGGAGCCCAGCAGGTCGAGGCTCCGGAAGCGGCCACTGCATTCCAGTCTGGGTTACAGAGTGAGATTCCAACTCAAAAAAAAAAAAAATTTATAAAATACTTTGAAGATATAAAAGGGAAAAATTAAGAAAACAGTGGGAAAATTAAATGTGAACTAGAATTAGAGGTAAATATAAGAACAGAATTATGTAATCAAGGTTATTCAATTTATAACAATTTCTATATGTTCTTTTAAAGTCAAAATATTTTTGTCTTTCTGTTTACTCCAGAGAACAGAATAATGTGCTATTGTGACTTTTGGATAATTTTCCTTGTGGCTACTCTAAGATTCTTGAGTGCAGAGACCAGGTGTTTTGTTCAATATTGTCAAAGTCTGGAATAACAGGGGCTTTCAACAAGGTGTGCCAAAGGATTTAAGGAATTAATAAAAAAGAACTAATTTGGGGCAGTCTCCAGTTTACACGTGAATTTATTCAATCATGTAAAAAGCATAGACACTTTCTATATGACAGGTATTTGGGTAGATGCCAATACACAAGTATGGGTGGTTAAGTAAAATAAATTATATGCTCTCTAGGAGTTCAGTTTAGAGGTAAAGAGTGGAAAGTGAAAAACTAAATGTAGTATAGTAATGCAATACCATACATTAATTATGTTATAGAAGTATAACAGAAGAATTTATCTTAATTAAGGTTCATGGATGATATTATAGGATGTGAATGAAATAGAATATAAGCCTCCACAAAGTATTTACAAAATAAAATAAATACACACATTCAGGAGCCTAGAGTATCTGATTTTAATTAGGTTTGGAGGTAATGTTCAAGGAGAGATGAAAAAGAAAATAGCTCTCAAAATGCATATGTAAAGTAAACCAAGCACTCAAAATAATGATAATTGTGTGCTAGTCAACGTGTCAAAGCGCTTCTTTTCTCCACCCCATGTACAACCTCCTCATTCTCTGTTGAAGTCATTTAATCTATTTTCACAGTTTTCTATACCCCATAAGCAGATGTCTCCTGCATTCACATCTACCACTCAGACCTCTTTCCTGAGAGACACACCTTGTGTTTCCAACTGTCCACCTCGGTCTGTACAAAACATTGTTTCCCATACCTGCTCTTTCTCCATATTTGTCTCTCTTTCACTAAAAACTTTGGAAGTAATTTTGCCTTTTCTTCTTCTGCCTCTTATATTCAGCAACTTAATAAATTATTTTAAATGTATCTCTTAAAGACTTTTCTCTTGTCCTTAACTTCTCCTAGCTTACATTCTTGCCACCTCTAGTGTAATCTATGGACCACACTTCTGGCTGCAGCTGCTGTCTTAACTGCTGACTATTGGGCTCTTTGTAACCACCAGGCATTATGTTCAGTGCTTTAAATGCATTATCTCAAAAGTCTCCTAAATTGTTTCCCTACTTCCAATTCCCTCCTCCTCCAGGCATCACCTAAAATATAGAGCTATTTTAGCTAGGTATAAATGAAATATATTTGGGCACTCCAGCTGGGGAATCTTAAAACTACTTACGTGATTTTAAAGAGGAGGGCATTCTAAATCAGAACACCTGCAAGGCCTATATGACACCAAGAAAGATAGTCTTTTTTAAGTTTGTAATTCAATTCATCACCTATCTACTAATCATAGCTTTGTGTTGGTCACTTTCCTTGATGTTAGTGAAGTAACAATGAGAAGGACGCAATGCCTGACCTCATGGAACACACAATCTGGCAGACATCTACTAGGCAGAGACTTCTGCAAATAGGAGAGTTAGAATTTCCTGTCTAGAGTCCTGGGACTATTCATTGATTGCTACAGTTGGCCTCACTGATATACAGAGCATTCTTAAATAAACACAAGTGTATTTTCATGACAAATTTTTCTCTTGTATTTCTCTTTAATGTCTTTCAGTGCAATTTCAGTTTATTAGCAATTTGGTTATAATAAAATATATTTCCAACCAGGAGAAAACTGTATCAAGAAAGAGTAAATGAAGAGGCATAATTAAATACAAACCTTATGTTTAAAAATCCAGTAAGGTTATAGTGCAATACTTCGATGTCATGAAGCCAAATTTCTATAAATATCTGCCTTAATCGATTAGCAGAATTAGAAATTATGTAGTTTAGAGTACGATTTAATCGTTAATTGTTTAGGCAGCAGAAAATAAGGGAAAGAGTATGGACTTTTGTGTTCTATATCCCTGGATACAGACAGAAACTCCATTACTTGCTCTCTGCATTATTAAAGTCTATTTGGGTACCTTTTGTGAACATTTATTTTTTCATCTGTAAACTAGGGAATCATGAAAACTCATTTGCATTTTTTTTGAAAGCTACTGAATTGTTCTTTCTGTTCCAGTTCAATTCCTAGCCAAGGCAACTTTGAGTATTTTAATTTAACAGCAAATTTGAGCCTGTTACTCCTGGCTAAAAATCTTTAAATCCCAAGTCTAAGATCTTGAGGATGACAATCAAATCTACCTTTATAATCTGGAAGTTGCACACTGTACTTTTAGCTATTTTTGGTCTTCAGGTTATGCTCCAGTTATATCAAATATCTCTTGTATTATCTCTACCATTCATAATCATGAATGCATATGATGGGTGACAGAGAAAAATCTTGATTTACTTAGTTGGAAGACTCTTCTTATATAATTAAGTAATCTTAGAGTCAAGTGCTACTTTGTCTTTACTATTTTTTTTTCAAACACATGACACATGGAAAGCATTCTGATAGGTATTTCCAGATGAATTATAAATTCATCAACAATAAGTAGATATAATGTACCCTAAATAATAGAAAATAATGGTGGACTCTCAGGTAGCAACAAATGATAGAATATGGAAAATCTGGTTCTTTGACGAAAAGCTAGAATTACCTCAATCTTATTTGATTATAAAAATATAGTGCTTTATATCAATTACCAGTGATATCTTTTGAGTAAAAATTCATCATTCAATTGAAATCTTCAGTTTACCTAGTAGTCTTCTACTTGTATATGTTTCATGTGCTAATCTTATCTGCCAAATATGAAAATATATACTGTTCAAATTTTAAAGTTTTCTTGATAAAATAAGACAAATTCCAATTAATACATAATGGTAAAGAGACATAAAGAATAGAAATATTCTCCAAAAAGATTTTAGCTTGTTACCACAGGAATATATTTAAAAACAATAAAATGAAAGCTTTTCTTTGATCACTCATGTAACTGTTACATAGTTTGAAGAATCCAACTTTATATGGTATATGAAGTCTTACTATTGAATTGAACATTTTAAGATATTGCTCCTTTTAATATATAGTTATGTCTTACTAACTGCCTGTATAGTTAAAAGAAAAATAATTTGTTACTTATTGTGTTATTTGCTAACACTTTATTCATTTACCTTTTAAATATATGTCCCCAGCTTATTAAACAGAGATAATGGTGGTACCTATGTGTTAGGGATGCAGCTTAATAAAATGTTTCTTGGGGATTATAACAAAGCATAAAAATTGTTCCAACAGTGGTATGAACAGGCAAAGGGGAGCAAGGAGAGGCACTTAATACAGTACATAGGAATGGGTGAAGGCGTCATGGAGGAGGTAGCATTTGAGATGAGCCTTTAAGAAAAATTTTTCAATGGGAGGCTTAGTGAAGAGGCAAAGAAGATCACAGAGAAGCAAGCAAATAACTTTCTGAGAAAACAAGTAGAGCAGTATGTTACATGTGTCCCAAATCACAAGGGGTTTTTAATGTTAAGCTGAGGAGATAAACCTTATCCTTAAGGAGACGAGATGCATTACGTATTTTAAGCATGGAAATGAAAGATGATGATGTTTCCATGCTTTATAGTAAATTGTTTTTCTCCTTCTTTCAGTTGGTTTTAGAGAACAAGAGTTAGTCACTTTTATACACAGTCCTGACAGATAATATTATTAATGCTAGGATTAAATGAAAGAAATGTATCTTAAACAGAAATAATTCCTCTGTGAGCTCAAAAGATAAAAGTACTTCTATCAGAAAAAAAAAATCCTTGGTTTGAAGACGTGGTTTGCAAACTTTTTTGTTTGTATTTGATAGTAGCACCCTGGTTGTTGTCCATGAAAGCATGCACAGAGATTCTATGGAGTTATATATATATATAAACATTATGAACCTCAAAGAGTGTTTCTATTCTCCACTGCCACTGACAAACTCCCATGAAAGCTTAGGGTTGTTCAGACATGGTCTGAAAGATTGGGTGAAGGTATGACTAAGAAATGACAGGAGCCATAGTGGTGGCCAATACATCTGGAGGATGAACACAGTAAGTAATGAATAGCCAATCTGAAGGGTTAGTAGCCAATCTGGAGGGTTTTAGATGCAAAAATGAAGCTATAAAAGAGCAAGTATAATATCACATTGAGACATTATTTTTGTGGACATAAAATTAAGGAGAATTCACTGCATTCTAATACATAAATATATTTATTTCCTTTTGTTTTAAGGTAGGTTTGTCATTTATACTTATTTGAGTCCCATAAATTGACAATTCTAATGCAAATTAATATTGCAAATATTATTTCCCTTAGTAGTATTTAATATTAATTGTTGCCAATCAAAGGGCATTCTAGGTACCTATAACCTAGAACTCAGCTTTTTGGTGATTAGTAAGTCATCAAACATATGGTACAAATTGGGTGTTAGCAACATTCAGGGCCCAGGCACCTTTAAATAGAAAAATGCAGGAACAAGTGTATTCACAGTAATATAAAAGTGATAATTTACATATATGGGAATTAATTTAAATAGACTGTTAAATATTCTACATAAAATGTTTTTGCAAGTGTTGATATGACTGTATTTGTCTAAATTAAAATGCAATAAAAAATAAAGTCTTGTACTTAGAATATGCTTCAGCTTATTTGTTGCCTCTTCACCTCTGAACTACTGAGGACAAACACATTCTAAATCCTACTTTTAAAATTTGATAATGAACAATGTCAGAAAAAAATGACAGGATATTTTGGACATTTAATGAGAAGCTTTTAAACTAAAATCCAGTATTATTCATACAAAGCTATCTTAAATGTATTTGCATATGTTAACTTCTGTGCTAGAATAATTTTAAGTAGGCATTAAACTCCCAACTCCCTGATGCAGAATCATTTTAGAAGTACATTTATACCATTCCATAATGAGAACTGCTTCTGAAAATTTTAATCATTTTCATGAGTTTTTTTTGACAAGTGGTCTGTACAGTATCTTCTTTATTTTTATAGTATTTCAACCAAAGAAAACATGCTCCCTTCAATGTTAATTTATATATGTAAGAAAAATAATTATTTAATTAGAAAATAAAAGTCAAGTCAACTATTATAAACCTTTATCTTCATGTTTTAAAAACAATCTTTCTCTTTTTCACCAAAACCCAAACCAAACAACAGCAAAAAAAAGAGAGAGAGAGAGAGAGAGAGAGAGAGAGAGAGAGAGAGAGAGAAACATCAAAACTTAAACACATTTTGCCTATTATCATAAATCTCAGGGTCAAATATCAATTTATGAAATTAAAAATGTTGGAGAATAGACTTTATATCTGGCAACATTTTAGATTTTATCTGAATGTACATTAGTACACTATTACACCAATTTAAAAAAAGGAGTGGTTAAAAAAATCCTGGTGTGTTTTTGAAGGAAGTCACCTGCCAAGAAAGGTGTCAGTAAGATCTTTACTGAAGGAATTGTAAAAATCCTGTGTCATGACTGAGTATATGGAATTTACTGACCCTTAAACTTTAAAAGACTGAATTAGAATGCCTAATGTCAAAAGCTAACCCAAAGAGCAACTACAGGATATTGTAAAGGGTGTTTATATCTCAGTGAAAGGAGAAAAAAAAGTAATAATTTTGTAGAACAGCCCCAGGGCACTTGCATTTTGAATCACTGCCACAATAAGCAGATCACCACTAGGAAGAGAATATATTCTGTGAAACCACAGACTTGCACTATCAGTAGACATCAGTGTAAAACAGGAGAGGCGACAGGATTAAAAATAGAAGTATAGAAAGGGGCGAGAAAAAGAGTAATTATATCTACTGCCTACAGTTTGCAAATGCAAGAGACTTATAATTCAGACGTGCATTTATACAGAGCACCCTTTAAAAAATTCTCACTACCTTTACCCTTTACTATATTAATTCTCTAGGTCTTTCTACTTATTTTTTCCAACACATTCTAACTATACAACCGAAATAATTAAATGTCAGGTTGTTTATATTTCCATACAATAAGACACACATAGAGAAGAGGTTCATTTTCCCTTTGCATGTACTGATGATATGACTGAATTACAAAGTAAACCTTAGTACTGAAAGGCGCAATTTGAAGATGAAAATGAGGTAGAACCTGATTTACTGTAGACTTAACCATTTTCTAGACTGATGACTGATTATTCACAGGCAGTTGAAATACATTTAGTAGCTAACAGCTTTGTAACTAACATTTATATTTATAGTATAAATCATTTTGATTTTCCGATAACACAGAAAATCTTTTATTTAATGAGTTTCGACTCTATCTCAAATTGGAAATCATGCTAAACATGGTACTTAAGCCTCCAGTATTGTTTATTGCTCATATATTACACATATAAGAAAATTAAATAACAGGATTGTGTTCAGCTATGTATATGAAATACAAACATTTTTCTAACCAGAAGACTTAGTTTGCAAAGTTTATAAAATGGCTTTCAATTCTACTCTTTCTGTGATGCATAAGGGAAGTAACTCTACAATGTTCACCATATTATAGCCATAAATAACAATATCAGGAGACACAACACAGCTCATAAACCCTCAAGGATGATACTGTATAAGATTTTAAGAATTCCTGTGGTAAATCGTGCTCATTCTTATTTTGCTTGAATTCACAGAGAATCCTAATGTCTTCCTATTTCCATATTTTAAAGCAGATTAAACTGACATGCACATTATTCATTCCATACATCCTCTTTAATACTTCCACACTTTTCAGTTGTTCTTTCTCTATATTCCCTGTTATTAAAAGTTTGACTATATATTAACTTCCTAAGTAGTGAAGCCATTTAAAGCACACTTACTTGAAAAGTGTAAAACCGGGTCCCATTAGGAGGATGCACTTTAGGGGAGCCAGAAACGGTGTTCATATCCGAGAAAATCATTTCTGATCACAGAGACAATATAATCCACAAGGAGCTACAGAGGCAGAGCAGAGAGCTTAGCGTACAGATAAATCCGTGCATGCATTGAGGGAGACTAGAGGGTGAAATGAAATCTGCCCCATCCTTCTTAGATACACAGGGATAGCATTTAGACTCTTTCTTCTATATTTGAAATCTAAGCTGAAAGGTCATCAGCCACCAACCTTTGTGCAGCTAGTTCTTTAGAACATACAATGGTTTTTTAAAAAAATTAAAAACACAGAAGGAAAAAAGCAAGAAGCAACAATAAATGGAGCTTGTGCAGAATCTGGCAGTGCTGTGGACCTGCCCATCTGTTCTCAGTGATAATCACCTCCCTCCACCACAGTCTAGCAGAGTGATTATGCTAAATATCCTGGTTAACCAATAACATACAGTTTCATTTCAGGGAAGCATGCATGGTGTAATTCAGAGGACCTCTTCTGACTAACCTGAAGCATGTTTCACATACTGTTTAAAGCTCTATTTAGCAACCAATTGTTGTTTTATCACTCTAATTTCTGTATATAACTCCCAGTTCTTTCTTAGTCACTCCCAGTCTTTTCAATAAGATTTTTTTGCAAAGTTTTTTTAAAAAAATAAAGGGCTCTTATAAAAGAATTATACATTTATAGATCAAAAGTATATTACAGCTGTTATAGCTGGCTAGGACACTGAGAGACAATGCATACAGTTCAGTAAGGCTTTAAAATACTAGTAATATTATCAAATGAAATGCACCAAATGTTTTCCACTTTTCTGAATTCTAAAAGAATGTCATGCATATGAAAGTGATCATTTCATTTCCTTCACCTTAGCTAAAAAATTATTACATTTGACAGCCAATGACTTAAAAAGTGTCATACATTTGTTCTAAATAATTACAACCATATTTCACATACATACAAAACAATAATCAAATATATTTTATATACATGAAGATTTTTAACTCAAGATCCAAAAATATTGATTGAAAACATGTAGACAGTGTAGCAAAACATGTTCACTTATCTGTGTCTTTAACAAATTATCCAGTCTGTATAAAGATCATATTCAGATGACTTGACAACATTTAGAGGTAAAAATAAATGTTCTATTTACACATAGTTCAGAGATGCAGACTTCAGAAAAATAGAAAATAGAGTGAGTCAAAGTTGTGTCTTTATGAATGTGTCTAAAAAAATTAGTTAGACATAAAGAACCAGAAACCACTTGCTTTGTACCTGAAAGATATAAAGGATGGTGATGGGCTTTTAAAACTTATTATTAATTTGTACTATCAGTTCTCCAATTATGCATCAAATTTATAAATATCAATGAGGAGGGGGAAAAGTGATTCCGAATTCCTTAGATGGTATTCCTACATTCTGATAAATTATGTATTTAAATAATTATTTAACTAGCCACCTGCTAAATGACTCAAAGCTAACTGTTAAGTAAAATTTTAATTTAGGGATAATTTTAGGCTTACAGAAAACTTGCAAAGATAGTACAGAGTTTCCATATAGCCTTCACTCAGTTTTCCTACTAGTTAACATCTTGCATTATCATGGTACACTTATTATAACTAAGAAACTGATGTTGGCATAATATTGTTAACTAAACACTAGGCTTTACTTTATTTCATTAGCTTTCCCATTAGTGTTCTCTTTGTGTTCTAGGTTCTAATCCAGGTTACCACATTTATTTAGCTGTCATGTCTCTCCAGTTTCCTCATCTGTGACAGTTTCTCAGCTTTTCCTTGTTTTTCATGACATCGATGGTCTTGAGAAGTGTTGGCCAAATATCCTGTAGGATAGCCTCGATCACATGATATTAATCATGTTCACCTGGTGTTTTCCCCATAATTAGACTGGGATTATGGAATTTGGGAAAGAAAACCACACAGGTGAAGAAGTGTCCTTATCACATTCTATTGGTAGTAACTGACACCCCTGTACTATTGCTAATGGTGTCAACTTTCATCATTTGGCTAAGGAAATGTTTTTCAGGTGTCCCTGCTGTAGAGTTACTATATTTCCTTTTCCATACTCTATGCTTTGGAAGTTAGTCACTGAGTCTAGTATACCCATAACAGTAGTGGTAAGGATGGGTGAATTTAAGCCCTGCCTCCTGGAGAAGACAATAACTACACATGTAAATAGCTTTCTTCTACATAAAATACTTACTTCTTTTCCTTAGATTATTTGTTTATTTTTTCAATCATTTATATCAGCATAGATTCGTGTATATTTATTCTAAATTTTGGGTTATAATTTAATGTCACATAATTTATTTTATAGTTTAAATTACCCCAGATTTGACCATGGGAGATCCTTTGCTTTAGGTTAGCTCCTGTGTCCCTTGACATGCCCCATCTCTTGCTTTTTAGGGCACTCAAATGATTGTTTTAAAAAATATTCTTCTCTTGCATAAATCACCTATGATTCGCTAACACTATTAATCGCCTTAACTCTGATTATCATTGTTGGTAACTTGAAAAATTGTATTTTCTTTCTCCACAATAATTTAAGCAGCTATATTATTTTTTCCAAATTAATATTTTTCTTATGATATTTTAATCCACATGAAATTAATTCAAATGTTTGTCACCTTTAAAAAATGATTATATAGTCTTACTAGCTGTGGTAATCAATAATATATGTAAAATATTTTATTTTTTCACTTCCAGATACAGGTTTAGATCATTCTACCTCTTGTGGTTGGTGGGGCCTTATGCTCACCAATGAGCTATGAATAGAAATAATGTCTCAAACAGAAATACGAAGCTTCTTGAGAACTCTAAGAAAAAAACATTTACTACATAGATTTTTACTGTGCAAATATATAATCTCCATATACTTTTATGTTTACCTGTAAATTGATTCTGACATAATTGAGATCAGAAAATTCAGCAGATATCTTCTTACTGTAGAGAGGCCAAAAAACCAAATGTTTTGAGTAAAATCTCACATATTCTTTGTATAACTTCATATATTTGCTGCATTTGCATCAGCCAGGAAACCATTTTATATTAGCTAGGAATTATGGAGCTTTTTGGCCAAAAGAATAAAATTTTTGGCCAGGCACAGTGGCTTAACCTGTAATCCCAGCACTTCAGGAGGACGAAGTAAGAGGATTGCCTGAGGCTGGGAGTTCGAGACCAGCCTGGGCAACTTGGTGAGACCTCGTCTCTACAATAAATCACAAAAACTAGCTGGGTTCTTGAAGGCATGCGTCTGTAGTTCCAGCTACTTGGAGGGTTGAGGTAGAAGGATCACCTGAGCCATACAGGAGGCACTGGTGGCCATGAGCATGCCACTGCACTCTAGCCTGGGTGACAGAGTGAGACTCCAACTCAAAAAAAAAGTATATATATATAATTTTTTTCTTTTTCATATTTCTTTTGTGAGGGAGGAGAGGAAAGCATTATGAGTTAATGCTAAAAGGGGCAGGAGGGAGAAACAGTATTAATATGTAATTATTTTAAGTAAAGTGATTTATTCTAAATGTCACTGAAATTGCCAAAGTATATAGTTTTTCCAGAACTTTTTTTGGTACAAACTATTTTTGATAATAATATTACCTCATTATTCTGAAAGCCTGTTTAGAAACAACTAAACTTTTTTTCTCTAACTGATAGCAATATGGAAGCTGGTGTCCAGATCTGAAACCTGCTAAGATGTATAATTCTACCTTGTCTATTGTGGTTGTAGAGGCTTAGGCTTATTCATCAAGATACTGTCTCATTACTATCATATCATTCTGAAAGTCACGAGAGTTGGTTACTGGAGAATGGAGACGTGTCTGTCTCGTTTAAAAAAAATTCCTTTAACGTGTATTAATTGCCTAAAGAAAATAATAAATACTAAATTTAGTCAGTGACCTTTGACACCATTTTCCTCTAGGGAAGCACCATCCAGTTAGGCCTGAGAAGTCCTAATGGACATGGACAGAAAAATCTTGGAGCAGGTTCAACGCTGCACTGAATTCTATGCCTAACATTTGTTCTAGCACTGTGGTTTCCAGACTTTGTTAGTGTGTACCCTTAGATGTATAGTTTGAAAATGATGTAGTCTATCTTCACCAAGATTTAAATGTTTTACAAGATTTAGCTTACATAAGTAATGATCTATTAATTTATTTATTTTAGTTGGAGTGTCACTCTGTCGCCCAGGCTGGAGTGCAGTGGCAAACTTATCACCACTACAGCCTCAATCTGCTGGGCTCAGGTAATCCTTCCACTTCAGTCTTCCAAGTAGCTGGAACTACAAGCGTACCCTACGAAGGCTGGTTGATTTTTTCACTTATTGTAGAGACGAGGTCTAGCCAAGTTGCCTAGGCTTGTCTCTAACCCTGGACTCAGGCAATCCTTTTGCCTTGGCCTCCCGAAGTGCTGGGATACAGGCTTGAGCCATCATGCCCAGCCAGTACTGACTTATTAAAATAAAGCTGTGATGATACTCGTTTCAATGCGTCAAATTAAATAAAAATGCTAAAGTAATTTTCCATCTAAAAGCTAAAAATCTCTTAAAAATTGAAAATTGTATGCCATTCATTTTACTCATTCAACTTATTTTTCTTTTTCCCTGCATGTAATTTTATTTTACTACATTGCACTATCTTCCCATATTGTTTGTTTTAAAGTCTCTTACCAATAATATAATTTGTTACGACAAAATATACATGTATAGAAATTTAAAATATATTCCTTTTATATATTCTATGACTAAGGTTATATGTGCTAAAAATTTTCTTTTGGAATGGAAAGCACTTACAAATATTAACACACAATGTAGCAGAACAGAATAAATATATTAAAATGCTGATAAACATAAAAAAGTAAAATGTTTTTGGAAATGTATGTATTGATGACACATTTGGAGTTTTGTCTTTTTAAAACTAGCTTATGTATCAATTAAAACATACTGTTAGAAAGAGACAGGCTTCTAAATTTCATTTTTATAGATTTATTTCTTGAGAAATTCTTTTCACAGAATAAGCAGAAGGAAAAGGAAGAAGGCTGTGTTATTATTATATTTTTAAGAGCAATGTTACTAGAGTTTTTGAATTTATTCTCCATCTATATTGAAATAAAAATAAATTTTATAATCAATCATTGATTAATCATCCTCCAATTTTATCAAACACTAATAACCATAAAATATCTAGCTTTCAAAAATAATTTGTACCTAACTTATTAAAGTCATTCACTTTTTCAGCACCTAACCCTATATTTTGAGTAGTTTCTTACTTTGGTCCTTGAACTTTTCAGATCCTGGGGTAATGCAACCAAGTAAAATTCATGAGAAATGTAAAGGAAGATTGATTTAAATGCAGACAGGCCTTCATAGCCTCAGTACTGTGCTCAGGATAATATACTTTAGGAAAGAGTACATATAAAAGAAGAAAATGAATCCTTTACTGATGTACATATCCTTGTATTTCTTGGAGGGCCTTCACATCTTGATCTGAAATCATTATCACACATCTATCCCTGCAATCACACACATTTCGGGTATTTGATAAACGTGGACTGAATGAATGTACTGCTTATACAATATGGCAGAAGTAATTGATTTAAACACCACTTCTAGTCAATATGACAAAAAATTCAAATCAGCTTGGCCATAGATCTATTTAGAAATCAGAACTTGAGCGTATGTTTAGAATGTAAAAAAACAAAATTCAATGAGCTTGCTTAGCTCCTTATTGAGCCACAGTCTCCCATTTATGGAATGGGGATAATAGTGCCTCACTCAGTCTTCTGTAACATTTAAATAATATTAGGAAAGTGAAAAATGTGTCACACTAACAGGGAAAAAACACCCAAATTTGTTTCCCTTCCCCTCTTCCTCTTCTCTTTTCTTTAAACAAAAATCTAATGAATAATGTCTCAAAAACAATCTTATTCTCTAAATTGTGAGTGCCACTTGACATAATTGATTTCAGGAAGTTTCAAAGTTCATGAAAATAAATTAACAAGTAAATAAAGTATTTATAAATGATCTTCAGTTACTCAATTAAAAAACTAGTTCTTCCCCTATAAGCTTCAAGCTTAGGACTTTGTTAAATTTTAAAGATAAATTAGTATTTAAAGAGAAAGGTGTTACCAAAGTTTTGGAAATGGTGATTTACTCAAAGTATACACTAGAATAGTTATTTAAAAAGCCAAAAATATGCAAAGTCAAATATGTCATGTATATATGTGTACTAAGTTTTATTTATTCATAAAATGATAGTTTTTTATTTTAAAATATAGTAAAATTGAATTAAAGTATGTTTTGTTTCATTAACTCTACATGTGTTTTGTTTCATTAACTCTATATATTAGCAATCAGAACATTTATCCATAGAGTGCTATGGTTAGTAATCATACATAGTAGATAATTTAAAATCCAATTGGCACATATTTGAGGGTAAAAGAAAAATAGTTCATCATTACTCCAGACAATAGACATACATAAAGACTATCCTTGTTAGACCAAAACTTGTGGCCTTTCTACCTCTAGCAAATACAAAATAATATTTACATTTGAGGAGCTTTTGATTTATTGGAAGGAAAACATACATACACTTTTTGAAAAATTACACTGAGAAGATAACACAGATGAAATCAGTTCTAAAGGATACAAGCACATGAGGAAATTCACCTCAGCTTATTGGTTAGCATGACTTCATGGATATAAATTACATGAAAATCTGGAAAGAAATGCAAAACTAACATTAAGAATTTATTTGTCAGACCAGCACACAAGACATTACATTTGAATCATACACCATTATTTGCTAACATATTGAACTTAAGTATGAGAAAAGTTATATTCAAGAAAGTAGAATAACTTTCCTAAAGACAAAATCACTATTGTAACTTTAAAAAAGTAGTCCTTCCTTTGACACCTGGTCCTTTTGGTCTTCCTTTCTTCCCTACATGTACTAGTTCATTTATCTGTTTATTAATCTATGAACTGACCAAGAACTAATTATCAAATGCCTTACATTTACCTGGTATTGTTTCCAGGCTTTGAGGGTAGGATTACAAAAGATACAGTATTAGTCCTTCAGGAACTTTAAATTTGGTGGGAGAGACATAAACTAACAAGAGGTACTTAACTAGCAAAAAATCTGCAGTGTAGTTTGATAAATGCTAGTGATTGACTTGACCTAAAATATATTGAGTTCATCTGGAAAGTACTGAGCTCTAGGCATATGTCAGAGTGACCCTGGCAAAAGTAGGATGTTGAAGGCTTTCAAAAGAGAAGAATCAATGTTTGAAAATATATGAGATGACATAGAATGGCTGAGCAAATAGGACTGAAAGCATTTCAGGGCATAAAAAGTAACTGTGGTAGGTATGTGTTTGTAAATATAAACATTTTCTCAAGTAAACTTAATAAAGGTGCTTCCTCTGGTCAGCGCCTTATTCCTTTAAAATCAAATATAATTAGAACATTCTTGTCTGGAAAAAAAAGATATAAAATGTTGAGTCATATGTTCACACTTTTAGTTAGTATATTTTAACATCTTTCTTTAGTTTGTCAAATAGCTTGCCAAGATTATTTTGGGTTGTCAAGAAACTTCATTCTTAGTTTGATTGCCTTCAATTTATCATAAGATTATTTTAAGTATTAACTTGAAAATTATATATACGTATATGTATACTGCAATACAACATGTGAGATAAAATTTAATATGCTCATGGTAGCAATCATTGGTTCCCAAGCAACGTCTACCATATGAATGGTAAATAAAGCCCATTTCAATTGTTACAGGCAGATCACTGCTAAAAAATCTCTCAAGATGTATCTTTCCCAAGAGAGGTAAATTAAGAGTAGTTCAATATTACTTCTTTCAACTACTTGAATTTTTATAAAAAGAAGTGGAAAATTAAACAGTAAAAGAATGACAAAATTATATTACCTTAAAACCGGGTAAAATAGCCGGGCTTGATGGCTCAGCCTGTAATCCTCGCTTTGGGAGGCCGAGGTGAGTGGATTGCCTGAGCCCAAGGGTTCGAGATCCGCCTGGGCAACTTGGCGAGACCTCATCTCTACAATAAATCAAAAAAATTAGCTGGGCGTGGTATCGCGCCACTGTAGTTCCAGCTACTTGGAAAGCTGAGGCGGGGGATCGCCGGAGCCCAGCAGGTCGAGGCTGCGGTGGCCGGGAGTGGCCACTGCACTCCAGTCTGGGCGACAGAGTGAGACTCCAACTCAATACAAAACAAAAACAACAATAACAACAACAACAAAAAACTGGGTAAAATAAAAATCCTAAAGCTAGACATTTGTGTTTTATAGATTCCCAGAGAAAAGACTACCAGAAGTCATCTAATATTTCTTTTTCCCCTCTGGTAATACTTATTCTTAAGCCTTCTGAAATGTATGTTATCAGTTTTGTGTTATAAAAAGTTCAAAAAATACTCAGAGCCCATACTTTTATATTCCATCAGAAAATTCGGCTTAAAAAATCTCTTCAAAATAATTTTAAAAAATAGTTGTGAGATATATTCTAAGACAAACAATTTGATAGAGTTTTATTTTTTTAGATTCATTTATGGATATTGGGTAAAAAGCTACAAAATTTGCTAAAGTGATAAGAATGTAAGGAGTTAAAGACACACACTGAAAAGGCTGCTCATTTTCTGTTAATTTCTAATACATGCCAGGAGAAAAAGGCCACACTGGAAGAGGAGGAAAGAGGGGAGGAGGGGGGAAGGGGAAAAGGAGACAGAAGGAAATAGAAGAGAGAGAAAGAAGAGAAGGAAGTAGAGAAGGAAGATGAGGAAGGGGGAGAAGAGAGAGAGGAGAGGAGGAGGGAAGGCTAAACATATTACACTTTGCATCATAGCAACTATAAGGATAACAAAGAATTTTCTAGGCAAGTGTTCACTTACAAGTCATGCCATATTAAATGAAATTGGCAGCCTAGATGTATCCTAGTAATTCGTATAGATGGCATATGAAAGTTAGTCAGGTATATTTCACTAGCTAGCTATATTTCATTATCTTGATCATCTTTGATCATCTATATACCTATCTATCCATCTATTTACCCATATTCACATGTATCAACTTCTAGGTATATCTGTACTCTTAGTTTTAACAAGTTCTAAAAGATGCACAAAAGATGACCCTGTGCAGGCAACCAAAAGTCTACTCTTCCATCCTGCTTCTGGGTCTTTCACTTCCTGACAGTGACAGATGGTTGCACTAAGGGTTGTAGGAGTCATTCATCCACTCACTCATTTATTCAACAAGTCATCATTAGGGAGCCATGGTATGTCAGATCACTGCTATAGTTAGAAAAGCAATTATTAGGCAGATAAACTGGAGGAAAAACTGCACTTTACAGCTTGCAACTGAGAAACTCCATTCAACAAGTATGATCAATGTCAGCAGTTATATCTTAATTAGAGGATCCTAAGAAAAAGGAAAAAACAAAAAACAAAAAACCTCTAGTACCTCAGAGACTTTCTCCCAAGATCAAGAGGTTTTTTGTTTTGTTTTGTTTTTTGTTTTTTAGCTAACTAGGCACTTACTGAGGGTATCCCAAACAAAACAAGACAATTTTTAGAATCCATTGGGATAATTCAAGATTTGTAGGGAGGTAAGAAAAAGCAATAAAGTATATTGAAACTGATATTTATAAGCTTTCATTTATAATAAGACAAAAATATTAAATCGGACTTTAATTAACATCTTAATGATAGTGTGTTTTATTTTTTATATAATCTCAAAAAGTATATATATAAATGTAGGTAGACATATATGTGTGTGAGTGTACGTATATGTGTGCACATTATACATATTTACACATGCACAAACACAAATGTTTTTAATGGTATCTTATTTCCATATTTTATTTCTTTTTAAAAACTTTTTTATCATTGCTTGAACTGCATTTTTCACAAATGTTTATGTATATTACCATGATGATAGCCCATAAAAACCTTTATGCGTATATTACACAAGCATGTTAAAAGACAGACATTAGTTGATTAGATGAACTCTATAATTTTACAACTTAATAGTTTTATTATATATCGTAATAGTTTTCTCATGTTGTGAAACATATGTGACTAGCCAGGTTTTATAGTCATTGCATTAAAGTTTCAGGACAGGATATTATTTCTTCATCTACCACTCTGAATATCAGATACTACATAGTTCAAGATTTTATAATACCTGAAGAAGTTTTTAAACTATGACTTTTATTTTATTATTATTTTTTTGAGCTGGAGTCTCTGTCGCTCAGGCTGGAGTGCAGTAGCATGCTCATCGCCACTGCAGCCTCAAACTGCTGGGCTCAGGTGATCCTCCTGTCTCAGCCTTCCAAGTAGCTGGAACTATAGGCACATGTCACCATGCCCAGCTAATTTTTTTTGATTCATTGTAGAGACGAGGTCTTGCCAAGTTGCTCAGGCTGGTCTTGAACCCCTGAGCTCAAGCAATCATCTCCCCTTAGCCTCCCAAAGTCCTGGGATTACAGGCTTGAGCTACTGCACCTGGCCTGAACTATGACTTTTAAAAACATAAAAATGATTGAGCAATTTGGGGCTCACTCTGACATGAGAATGACATATAGATTACTATACATTGAATTTAAACTTGGATATGCTCTGCACTCTCTGTTATATAGGCAGTACAGTTTTGATGATAAATTGTAAACAATTTTGTTAGAAATTGGTAACAAATTTTAGACATTTATGACTAAACAAAATATTTCTGCTCTGAATAAATTATATTCTCCACTTCATTTCCTTTTCAGTGTCTATATATGTTCTAGGATATTTGTATAGAAATTATTAAATCAGGGTATAGAGAATTATCAGTCTCTAATACAGAATTTTGATTTTTTTAAAATAAAAAAATCTTAATTCCTTGCTAAAGTTTGAGATACAATCTGTCTCCTCAATGTGCAAAATTTAAGAGTTATATGGAATTTCTAGTGTGTCACCATCAAGTACTAGCATAATGATTGGCATAGACCAGGTATTCAAGAAATATTTAGAAAATGCTTGAAACATCTTCTTTTAGTTGTTTTTCTTCTCCCTTTTTATAAGTTGCATTTTTATATAAATTATCTCATTTGACTTGCTGAATAGTCCTGAGAAACAGAAAATACATATTCTCTAATTCTTACAGTTAGTATGTGGTACATTTAACATTTAAACTGTGGACTGAATGCACTACTTGGTTTATAATAGGCAAGATTTTGATAAATGAATAAACAAACAAAAGATTGAATCAATCAAGATATTGCTACTACTAAACTATATTATTTTTATTAAATAATACTGCCTAGTAGTTTAGATTGTTTTTATTTTTTAATTTAATTTTTAATTTTGAAGATGTAGGGTACAATTCAGGGTTAGGCATACAAATGTTCATTATGCAGTTACCCTTGTTGATGAGGTGTGCGCCTCACCTCCCCTGGAAGTTTTCCACTACTGTCAATCCCACCCCCCTCCTCCCCTGACAGTTTTCAACTGCTGCCAATCCCTTTCTTATAGTATTATGATAATTGTTCAAGGTCTGCTTATGAGTGAGATCATGTGGTACTCAGTTCTCTGTTTCTGTGATAGATCACTCAGTATTATAGACTCTAAGTTCATCCAAATTGCTGCAAAATTCATAATTTCGTGAATTCATAAATTCATAGAATATTTTAAAAATATTTTCATAGATTTTTTGAAAATATAGAGACATGTCCTTTTGCAGGCTTATATGTATACACTCTCCTAAATACACACACAGATATGTTCATCTCCCTACACATTCAAAGGTATTGGGAGAAATATCACATAAAGAGAAGAAAGATATGTTTCAAGGAAAACAAAGCTGATGTTTTGATGCTCTTCACTGTATGCAAAACACTTTGTTTACACTGTCTCAGAATAAATGAATGTAAATGACAGGATGAGAGGAAAAGAAGAATAGGATATTAACCAATTCTATGCAAGGAATTTTAGGATAACATTAAAATGGGTGTCATGGGATAGCAGAACAAAGTTAAAAACCCAGTAATTTAGATGGATGGAAATTACGTTCAAAATCTCATGTCTAAAATTAGAAAGATTACAAGTTTACAGAAATGAGGGCAATATTAAGCACAACTGTGGAACAGACTAAAGCAATCTTGAAGCCACCTTATTTGTTACTCTTCAAGATCTTTACTGCCTATGGTTGCCATAGTAGCAAGCTAATTATCTTCACCTTAATTTTCTTTATTTTCAAGAATTTCCTTTAGAGGACAAACTCAATCACTATCTTGTTTTATTTCTTATTAAGAGCTATGGCAGTGACTCAATAATTACTATTTATTTAATTATATTATATGCCAAACATGACGTTGCCCTTTATAAAATTCTCTGAGAAGCCCTCTATACTACTACTACTATTACTTAGCCTTCCATTTATTCTTCAGTTATGTAGGAGTCTTAGAGAAATTATGTAATTTATCTAAGATCGCATAGCTAACAAATGGGAAAGTCACATCATTTGAAATCAGGTCTATCTGATTACAAAGTCAGAGTATCAATCAAAATTACATCTTGGGTACTGCTTTATCTGACATGGATTTCAATGCCGTGCAGAATATGAAAAAAAAAATGGATTCATATATGAAAGAATGTTTAGGTGACTGGCTATCTGATTATCACTTTATTTTAATATATGGAATTGTTCAATTTTCCTGATGAATTAGACACACTATGGGAAAGACAGAAAGGTGTCAAAGACAGCTGCAAGGTCTTTGTCTTCAGAAGTTGCTCAGGTTTTGAGTGTAAGCAGAGGGAGGATAAAATAAATTGTCACCAACAGAGATGGGGAAGGCTGCAGAAGAAGCAGATCTGGGAAACTTACAGGTGCTTAGCTTAACACATGTTGAGTTTGAGGTTACTATTAGTCATCTAAATAGAGATGTCACATAGGGAGGTGGCTATACAAATCTGGAGAGCACATTAGCATACAGACTGAAATCCAAAAGGCTGGAATGAGGTCATCAAGGAAGTGAATACTAATAGAAAAGGGGTTCAATCTAGAGGTCTGGTGTATTCCAATATTTAAAGTCCTGGGAGACCAGCAAAGACAAATGAGTAAGAGTAATTGATAACATTGGAGGAAAACCAAGAGGGTGGTGTTGACCTAAAGGTTCAGTGATTAACATGCATGTTTCCCAGAGAAAAAAAGATGAAAACTGAGAACAGGCCATTGGATTCAATAATGTAGAAGTTGACTTCAGTAGAAAATTGAGAAAAAAGCCTAATTGAACTAAATCTGATAAGAAATGGGAGGAGAGAAATTGGAAACAGTATATTTATACAACACTTCTTTAGCATATTGCGTCAAAGGGAAGCAAAAAAAATAAGACAGTCTTTGGCAAGGAAAGGAGGAAGAAGAACAAAGACATGTTGTACCAAGGGAGAGGGTACAGTAGAGGACAAAAAAAACTGATGATATAGAATAAAAAGAGGAGGATTTCTAGAGTAATGCCCAAGAGTAGATTAGAAGAGAGAGAATCTACAAGAGAAGACATTGGTTTTTGAAAGGAGGACACCATTTTGATAACAGGTGGGACAGTAGACCGAGAGTTTTTTTTTTTTGCTAGAAATTGTGGTGATAGGAGACTGTACAAGTTCTCAGGAACTTAATAAGCAAGAACATCAGCTAAGAGTGAGGCTGGGCGAGGGCATTTTTGATGTTTAAGAAGTGAGGAATGCAATTTGAGGCTTAAGTATCCATTTCTGTCTATATCAGTGTGGTGTAGAAAAACTATGCTTTTTTATTTGTGTCATGATATAAGTGAGATTCAGAAAAAATGATCTATTGTTCTTTAATCTTCAAAATCTACAAGCTAATATTTCCTTTTTGAGAAGTCTGTCTTTTCATCTTTTATTCCATCAAATACTATGTTGTTGTTGTTGTTTTATGCCAATGCTCTCTTCTAAGTTCAGGCCATAAGGTCAGTTTTGTGTTAGTTGTTAAGTATAATGAATATTTTAAATCCAATAACTAGATAAGAATGAACAAGTTAAATACCACTTAGAGAACGAATGACTGCAGCAAAACTTCATTTTTACATAATTGACACTGAATTATTAAGAAAGTCCTGGATGACAACCTCTTCACTGGAAATGTAGACACCTAAAAGACTATGATCAAATCATAATTTTGTAGCTTGCTGATTAGGAGACCATGCAGACACAGAATTAAAAGCTTATGTCATTATAAATTATGGACATACATTAATTTCTTTAATTTATTTTCCTTGTACTTGACATTTGCTATGCATAAATAAATGAGGGAAACACAAATATTAACATTTCATAACAAATGCAGGAATTCTTATTAAAATGCTTTCCCTTAATATCAAAAAGTACATAATCAGTAATATGATTATAGTGCTTTGGATGGCATTATAGACACTAACAGTCACAGTCATGTCGAATAAATATTAATTTGATTGAACTGATTAGGTGCAAAAAATGGAATATTACTTTGTATTCTGATTGTATTGTTATTAAATAAACCACCCAGCATAATATTTGAAAGCATGGGTTCTAGTGAAAAAAAAAAAAGTTCAAATTCCCATTCTTCTACTTTCTGGATGAATAAAGTATTGAATCCCAGTTTTCTTTTCTAAAAAGTGTGAATTAAAGTGGGTTTTAACTTATTATGGCATTGTGAAAATTAAAGGAGATATGTATATAAGGCACTTTACATCAATGTCATCCTCTGAGTCACTCAAAATAAAAAATTTTATCTTTTTGTTTCTTTTTTTCCCCCAGTAGACTGTGGTAAATTTATCCCTTTCTCAATTGTTTTTCTGTTGTCCACATTTCTTTTCACTCTCATTCAAGATCACGTTCCAGTGTCCCCTCTTCTATACAGTTTTCCAGCCCAGAATTATGAATTTTTATTTTCTTACTACTTATCTGTAAGCTAATTATATACTATATTAAGATCTGCAATGGGTAAATTATTAGCATGTTGCTGTATCTGACTTGGCAATTGGGAATGCCTGGAGAACTTGAATTAGGTCTCTCTTGTTTCTGCTTGCTTTCTGCATAGTTGCCTGTGAGATCTAGAAACATGCAAATCAGACCATTTCATTCTACTCTCAACCTGCCAATAGTTTCCTATCACAATTCTGAGGAAATTCAAAGTCCTTTCCATAGCCTACAAGTCACAAGTCACATAATATTTGATCCTGGCCCTCTCTCATTCTTCACTGTATTCTACATTGTGTCCCTATATCTTCAAGCAACATAGGTGTCCTTACAGTTCCCAAAACATACTGTCCATTAATGCAGTGAAGACCTATGGCACACCAGCTATGAACTGAATACTATTTTAGGCATTTACGATTCATCAGTGATCACAGCAGATAGATACCTTTTCTTGTAGAGTTTCTACTGTAGTGGGAAAAGAGCAGAAACAAATGTAAAAAGTAAAAAAAATTGCATGTTAAAGGGGGATAAGGAAAACGAAATGAAGTAGAGCAAGTGAGGAGGGACAGGAACTACAGCAAGGGAGGAAGGGATTAGTGGGTTGTGATGGCAAATCCCACAGCATATTCTTTCCTCGGGCATTTGCAATTGCTGTTCCTCTTGCCTGGCTCTCTCTTCCACACAGTCAAGGGTTTCCTCCTTGTAAAAGTCTGCCTAAATGTCAACATTTTTGAAAGTCTCTATCTGAAGAGTTTAAAAAGGTACCCCTCTTTACTTCCTAAATCAGCTTTATTTTTTCATTGGATTTTCACCATATGCATATATATGTGTGCATGTGTGTGTGTATGTATATATATTATGAAAAAATGGACTTTTTTTTCTGTTCTATTAACTGTTTTATTCCCAGTACATAGGATATTGTTTGGCATAAAGTTGTTAATAAATAAATATTTATTGAATAAATAAATAGATAATAGTTCACTTCAGCTAATGATTATTAAGTTTAAAAGTAGAGAAAATAACATTGAACTTTAATAATTAACATATTTCTCAATAATGGGAAATAATTTTCATTTTAAAAATTCTGTTTTTGATACCCATCATACTTCTTGTCTGTATAACAATGACCCACCAGAAATTAAAGTTCTCTAAAATGAGATAATTCATTAATACAAGAGTTATTAACTGAGTGCCTATAATATTCCAGTCTTTGTATTAAGCACTGAGAATATAACAATTCAAAAGACAGATATGATTATTTTCTAAAAAGTCATCTTAATTATTAAAAAGTCTTTAACTACATTATTATAAAAACCAAAACACAAAGATTGCTTGTGAAGTTGACCATATAGCCTCTTTTTGGTTAAACCAACTTCAATAATTGTCTTAGAAACTTGAATTTTTTTGTCATATATGCTACTGTCTTCATTCTTCTTTGTGAACTGAGAGTGAAGCAAGATGTCCATCCTACCAAAGGCAATCTACAGATTTAATGCAATACTCATTAAATTACCAATATTATTCTTCTCAGATCTGGAAATGACAATGCAGAAATTCACATGGAATCATAAAATACCACAAATAGCCAAAACAATACTTAGCAAAAGAAACAAAGTGGGAGGTATCACACTTCCAGACTTCAAACTTTACTATAAAGCTACAATAATCAAAACAGCCTGGTAGTGGTACAAGAAAAGGCATATAGACCAATGGAGGTTAGAGACTCTAGAAGCAAAACCTCAATTTCTCAATCAACTCATCTTTGACAAAGCCCCCACCAACAACTAATGGGGAGAAGAGAATCTATTCAGTAAATGGTGCTGGGAAAACTGGCTGACCACATACAGGAGATTGAAATAGGACCCCTACCTATCACCACACACAAAAATCAGCTCTAAATGGATCAAAGACCTACATGTAAAACCTCAAACTATAAGAATCCTAGAAGTAAATGTCGGCAACACCGTTATGAAAATTGGAACAGACAACCAATTCCTGATCAACTCTCCAAAAGCGAATGCCATAAAAGATGAGATAGATAAGTGGGACCTCGTCAAACTGAAAAACTTCTGCAAAGAAAACAAGCCATCAAGAGAGTGGGGAGACAGCCCACAGAATGGGAAAAAAATATTTGCCAACTGTAAATCAGACAAAGGCCTAACATCCAGGATCTACAAGGAACTCAAACATGTTGAAAGGAAAAAACCAAACAACCCTATTTAAAAATGGGCAAAAAGATATGAATAGACACTACTCAGAAGACACATAAGCAGCCAACAGATGCATGAAACAAAGCTGAATCTCACTAATCATCAAAGAAATGCAAATTCAAACCACACTGAGATTCATCTAACTCCAGTCAGAATGGCGATCATTAATAACAAAAAAACAACAGATACTGGAGAGGATGTGGGGACAGGGGAACACTTCTATACTGTTGGTGGGAATATAAACTAGTACAACCTCTGTAGAAAACAGTGTGCCAATTTCTAAAAGATCTAAAATACAACCTTCCATACGACCCAGCAATCCTGCTTCTGGGAATATACCTGGAGGAACTCAAATCACTCTATGAAAAAGATACCTGCACACACATGTTTATTGCTGCATTATTCACAATAGCAAAACATGGAACTAACCATGCTGTCCATCAAAAGAAGACTGGATAAAGAAAATGTCATATATTTACACGATGGAATTTTATGCAGCCATAAAAAAAAAACAAAATTATGAACTTTGCAGCAACCTGGATGGAATTAGAGTCTATAATACTCAGTGATTTATCATAGAAACAAAGATCTGAGTACCACACGTACTCACTCATAAGTGGGCCCTAAACATTTATCATAATATAAGAAAGAAACCAGACTTGGTGGCTCAGCCTGTAATCCCGCGCCTTTGGGAGGCTGAGGTGAGTGGATTGCCTGAGCCCACGGGTTCGAGACCAGCTTGGGTAACTTGGAAAGACCTCATCTGTACAATAAATAAAAAATTAGCCGGGCGTGGTAGCGCGCGCCTGTAGTTCCAGCTACTTGGAAGGCTGAGATGGAAGGATCGCTGGAGCCCAGGAGGTCGAGGCTGCGGTGGCTGGGAGCGACCACTTCACTCCAGTCTGGGTGACAGAGTGAGACTCCAACTCAAAAAAAAAGAAAGGGATTGGCAGCAGTGGGGCACTACCGGGGAGAGGGGAAAGCACATAACATCAACAATGGTGACTACACTTTGCCTGTACGATGATCAAGTATGTACCTAATCCTGAATTGTACCCCACATTTTTAAAATTAAAAAAAAAGAAAGAGTGATGCAAAGGCCCCTCTCTGGCAATAGGCTGGGAGCATCTGAATTGGTGAATGTGGCTTTTATCGTTAGGAGCTCTGGTTCTGAGTACAATGCCACTCACTTGACTACTGAAATTGCCATGTAAAGAGTGGTTGACTGTGCATGCTTGATATATAACTTTTCTGTCTCAAATTGTCATATAAGCTAGCAAAAGCAATTCAGCCAAATCCCACAAGATGTAACCATCAGTTTTTAATCAATCACTAAATTTCCACCTGGACATGGCCAGAGTTTAAAAATGTGACCATTCAAAAGTGAGTAGAACTAGCTAATATTCTCATTTGGTATCAATTTACAGCAAGATATTAGAAATATATGTTACTTTCAACTAGGAAACAGAAATAAATAATTTTTCTAGAATAAAAAAATTGAGTAAGATTTTCATTATTTTTGCAATTACAATGCTAAATATGTTTTTCTGGCAATTCTAGATTTTCTCTCAGGGAGACAAAATGCAAACACATTGAAAAATCCATGTTTAAGTTACTCAACTTTTAAGGTTTATTATTCATAATACTGAAAATCATCTTTTAAAAAGTCACAAACTATACAAGCCTAACCATTTAAAAAGAAAGCTGCTTCTAGTAGAGTTACATTGACTAGAAAAATGAAAAGAAAGACTTCTTTATTGAAAGAAGATAAAACAGAAATGTGTCAAAAGTAAACATCCCACAATTAAATCTATTTATATTTGAAAAGAAAAAAAGTTCGTTCTTGAAAGCTCCAAGCAATAATGATTCATATGTGTCAAATTGTTCCTCTGGATCCAGAAAGGATGCTACAAAAATGATTTAATGTATCAACTTTTGTACTTTGGTAACTAGACTATAACTAAAACCCAGAACTATAAAAATATAAACAAATGTCTAAAGCTTAAGGTGAAAACAGCCAGAAAGACATATTTTGAAGCAGAGAATGGCCGATAAACTTTATGAACTGTGATGTCTACTATTGATTTTAAGTTGCTTTCTGTCTGGTGATGTAATATTGTGTGCTGTCCCAAAATTAGCAGTGAAAACCTGCATGAATGACACCTTGGGGAAGGAATATAATGGGATGTTTTCATGTATGAGCTAAAGAGGCTCAGCAAAGGAAAGAATCTGGTAGAAGTGGGACTGAGATGATCTCATATAATCAGAATTAAGCCTGAAGTATAAACCTGAAGTAAAAGGTTTCAGGTAAATGTAAAAATTCCTCTGGCTTCTTATCAAATATTAAGGACACTGACATATGACATTCAACAATTAAGTTTGCGAACTCATCCCAGAAAAAGTGCCACATATCTCATTCCTGAATATCACTACAATCATCTTCGAAATACTCCCCTTGGGAACCTATGCACCAACACCAGTTCCTAGTCCACCAATCAAAGCGATTTTGGAACTCTTTCTGGAATGGCCCTCAGAGCAGTCATCATGTTACCCTTGATGTCCTCGATGCCATCCAAGGTCTTCCTTTTAATATTCCTTTACCTTTGGGTAAAGAAAAAGTCATTGTGGGCCAGTTCAGGTGAGTAGGGAGGGTGTTCCAATACAGTTATTTATACAGTGCTGCCAACAAAAGCGCACAGTTGCAAGTTTGTGAACATAATTGTCAGGCCTTAACAAATAATGACAACAGCCCCGATGGTCATTCCAGAAAAATAATTCCAAAATTGCTTTGATGGGTGGACTAGGCACTGACATTGGTACATAGCTTCCCAAGGGGAGTACTTCGAAGGTGATCACAGCAATGACATATGTAGCACTTTTTCCAGGATGGTTTGTGAACCTGATTGTTGCACCTCATATCCATGATAAAATTGACACAGTGTTTAGATATTAAAGGGAAGAACTAAAGGATGCTCAAAAAGCCATTTATTTATTTATTAAATATTTTATTGAGCTTCTAAGCAATTTGAATTTGTGTGGATTGAATTGTGAGAAAAACAGACAAACAAAAACCCCCAAATCCTATCTTCATGGAATGTATCTTTCAATAGAATAAAGAAGCAATTTACATCAAATGTTAGAAAAGGACAAGAGGAGAAAATCAGGAGAAAGAGTAGGAGAGTTGAAACATTTTTAAAGGTAGTTAGGGAAAAGACCTTGATGAGTAAGTAATCTTGGGACAGACTTGAAGTGAGGAAGGGAGCCATTAAGTTATCAAAGGAGGAGAGAAACAGGCAGGAAGAAGAAATTAATACAAAGGTTAAGTAGGCAGTACCCTAGAGTGTGACTGAAGAAGAAGGAGTGTGGTTTATCCAAACCAAGTAAATAAGTAGGTGAGTAGCAGGTGATGAAATCAGAGAGAAAACAAAAAGCCAATGTGGGCTCTTACATGATACTACTTGGGCACTGGTTTTTACTCTTGAGTAAGATTACTGAGCAGGGTGAGGTAAGCTTTGGAAGGTTTTGAGCAAAGGAATGCCATGATTGAATGACTGACCATTGGAAAGGGATTATTTTCGCTTGGGGATTGAGAGTAGAGGATGGGGAGGGGTAGTTCGAGTGGAACAAGCAGAATGAGCTAGGAGGCCATGCAGATGAAAGCTAATGGTGGTTTAACAGGGTGGTAGTGAAGGTGACAAAGTATGTCTGGACTCCAGAAATATTTTGAAGGTATACTTGGATATGAGAAAATTGAGATTCCACTCCAAGAATTTTCCTAAGCAAATGGATGAATAAAGTTGTCATAAACTGAGATGGAGATGACCATGGATGCATTTGATTTAGAGGAAAGATTCAGAGCTCAATTTGCACTGTGTTGAGTTTGAGATACCCCTTAGACATACGCATGGCAATGACAGGCAGGTAGTTAGACATAATAATGTGTATCTCAGTGGAGAGCCTTCACAATAGATATAAATTTGGGAATCTTCAGTATATAGACTTAAGGGAGTAAGTATAGGAAAGGAGAGAGGTCCAATAACTGAGACTTGTGTCATCCTGATATTAAAGAACCCATTAAAATGAGGAATAGGCTGGACGTGGTGGCTCAGCCTGTAATCCCAGCACTTTGGGAGGTCGAGGCGAGAGTTCTGCCTGAGCCCAGATGTTTGAGACCAACCTGGGCAATTGGTGCGACCTCGTCTCTACAATAAATCACAAAAATTAGTCAGGCATGGTGGCATGCGTCTGTAGTTCCAGCTACTTGGAAGGCTGAGGCAGAAGGATCACCTAAGCCCAGCAGGCTGAGGCTGTGATGGCCGTGAACATGCCACTGCACTTCAGCCTGGGCGACAGAGTGAAACTGCAACTCAATAAAATAAAATAAAATGAAAATGAGGAAGAAATAGCAAATGAGGTAAAAGGAGAGGCTGGTAAGCATTATACTTGAATTGAGTGTTTTACCCACAAAGCAGATCTCTTTAGGCTCCTGACTGAAGCACATTTCTCATCTGGATAACTGACAGCAAGAAGCCAGGTGGCCCGGGAAAGGAAGAGATATTAAAAATTTCCAGGTAATTGACAAAATTAACTTTGGTGACCAATTAAGTGACAAATTACCACATGATAATTTTCACAATCTGACTTTGAGGAAAGAGCAGAATGGGAACATAATAATAAACAACATAATGCCTGCAATTTGATACAAGGCACAACACCAATTATTTGGGAGTGCAAGAAGTCAGTACACTATAACTTCTTAGAGCAAAATGTTACATATGACTGTGCTCAGTAATTTTTTTCTAGGCAGAAGATAATTTTTAAATAAAATTATATGTGGAAGCCCAAGATATACAAATATAAAAGTGGAATTTGTTTGTTTAGGCAGAGACAAAATAAAAATTCAGAAAACTGCCTGTTCAGAGTTTCTGCTGGAACTATCCTTGAGGCATCTTGACATATTCCCAGAGCCCGGGTATACCCTGTAAACATGGCTTGAAAAACACTGGCAGAAGCCTAAGAAGAAAGTAGTTCAGAGATTAAAATAACTGGTATTTGAAGTAGTCAGGGAAAGTCTATCTAGTAGGGAAAAATAGACCTAATAGAACAGAATGTGCTCTGGCTTTTATTTCAATGCTTTTTTTTCTCGCTCGGAGTATAAAATTTTGGTTGAAAAAACTCTAAAACTATAGATATCAGCATATTAGAGGTAACCAAGGGTCACTTGGCAAAAACTCTAAATAAATGTTTATCTAAGGAAAGGTAGAAAAGTTATAGTCTAGAAAAAATTGAACTTATGCTGATAAGAATATATCTACCTGTCTATCATCTATCTATCTATCATCTATCTATCGTGGTTTATCCATTTTTAAGAAACAGCACTTGTAGGACAAGTGTAAATGTTTTTGCTTTTGTTCTACAATGTGTACAGGTGGGAGTGGAGTATGTGCACACTTAAAGCCCAGACCTCTTTGTCACTATACAATGCATACATGTAACCAAAAATTGTACCTCCTAAAGCAATTGAAATAAAAAAAAGAAAAACAAGATAGTGACTGTACTCCTCTATAACACCCTTGAGAAAAAAAGAACTTGCAACAAAGAGCAGGCATGATAATGAATCCACAATTACACCTAATATCTATTTTAATCAAATGGGAGATTAGCCTTTCAGAAAGCACTAAGTGGAAGTGTGAATAGAAAAAGCAATCTTGTGGGGTCCCTCATGAGGAATATTCCAGTTTATTTAGAGATGTGAGACTTTCAGGAGGCATTCAAAACAGTAAAAATAATGGTGCACAAAATGTATAAAACTAATGGAAAAGAATAGATAAAAAAGAATAAGAAATACAAAAAGAAATGAGAAATAAAAACTAGTATTAATACATGCTCATTAAAATGATAAGTATCTTAGACAATGACCTAAAAAGATATATTATCAACTTCATTCATCTATTATATAGAATTGAGATGTTTTCTGTCAAAGGCTAAAACATGTATCACTATTTTACAAATGTAAGCAGTGAAATGATCTCCCAAAGATATCAGAGTAACTTACATTTACACTGTAGGACTCCCATCACATCCTGTTTTCAGAATGTGTCTGTATTATACTTATTATTGTATTCCAATCAGTGCATGGGTATAGCTAAAACTAGATACTTGAAAGGTGACCAAATGTTCTAATGATCTAGATAAGTCTCAGGACTTTTTCTTACACAAATTCAAAGCAAAAGAACTGACAAAAAACAGAATAAATCAATTTTTTCCTCTTATTATTATCATGGACGTTTTATACATGGAAGATTTTGATTTGCTCATTATTTTAACTTCAGTGCTTAGAACAGTTCCCCACATAAAGTAGCAACTCAGTTAATATTTGTTGACTGAATTAACCCTAGTTAGCATACACAAGCAAAGCAACAACATCATTCTCTCACTGGTTAGAGAAATATCTACTTTAAATAAGCTACTTTGCATAGTTGAATTATAGAATTGCATAGATATGAGACCCTAAAATGAATATTTACTTTCTAGAAAAAAATGTGTTCTTCATTTATAGATAATATACTACAGTTTTTTTTGTGTGTGTGAAAATGGAAACATACAATATATGGCAATCAAAACAAACTATAGTAGTTAAAGAACTGATTTTTTTTTTTGGTCATTTTACATATTCAATAATCAGCAAGGGTAATTAGGGAAGGAGTAAAACCTTAAAACATGATTAGAGCCGGGCTCGGTGACTCAGCCTGTAATCCCGCGCCTTTGGGAGGCTGAGGTGAGTGGATTGCCTGAGCCCGCGGGTTCGAGACCTGCCTGGGC